>NC_057729.1:7442313-7469793 GCF_004010195.1 Chiloscyllium plagiosum | reverse complement strand
GGGAGGAGGAACTTGGGGGAGGGGCTTTGGAAATGCGATAGGTGGAGGGAGGTCAAGGTGAGGGTGATAGGCCGGAGTGGGGTGGCGGCGGAGAGGTCAGGAAGATGATAGCAAGTTAGGAAGGCGGTGCTGAGTTTGAGATCTTTGAGGGGCCCATGATCTTTGAGGGGCCCTATTCTCTCCCTAGTTACCCTTTTGTCCTTAACATATTTGTAAAAACCCTTTGGATTCTCCTTAACTGTATTTGCCAAAGCTATCTTACGTCCTCATTTTGTCCTCCTGATTTCCCTCTTAAGTATACTCCTGCTTTCTTTATACTCTTCCAAGGATTCACTCGAACTATCCTGTCTATACCTGACATCTGCTTCCTTCTTTTTCTTAACCAAACCCTTAATTTCTTTAGTCATCCAGCATTCCCTATGCCTACCAGCCTTTCCTTTCATCCTAACAGGAATATATTTTCTCTGGATTCTCCTTATCTCATTTCTGAAGGCATCCCATTTTCCAGCCATCACTTTACCTGCGAACATCTGCTCCCAATCAGCTTTTGAAAGTTTGTTCTTAATACCGTCAAAATTGGCTTTTCTCCAATTTAGAATTTCAACTTTTAGATCTGGTCTATCCTTTTCCATCACTATTTTAAAACTAATAGAATTATGGTCGCTGGCCCCAAAGTGCTCCCCCACTGACATCTCAGTCACCTGCCCTGCCTTATTTCCCAAGAGTAGGTCAAGTTTTGCACCTTCTCTATTAGGTACATCTACATACTGAATCAGAAAATGTTCTTGTACGCATTTAACAAGTTCCTCTCCAGTCGATGTTTGGAAAGTTAAAATCCCGTACCATAACCACTCTGTTATTTTTACAGATAACTGAGTTCTCCTTACAAATTTGTTTCTCAATTTCCTGCTGATTATTAGGGGCCCAGAGGACTAGAAAATGGCTAATGTTAAAACCTGCTTTCAGAAGGGATGGGGACAGAAGATGGGAACTTACATGCCAATCAGTTGTTGGGAAGATTTTAGAATCCATTATTAAGGACAAGACTCAGAGTACTTGGAAGTACATGGAAAAATGAGGCTGAGGCAGCATGTCTTTGTCAAGAGAAGTCAGGTCTGACAAATCTTTTGGAATTCTGTGAGGAAGTAATGAGAAAGTTAGACAAAGGAGAGCCAGGGGACATTGATCATAGAATCCAAAGAATTATAGTGTGGAAACTGGCTATTTGGCCCATTGAGTCTAAACTGATCCTCCAGAAAGCAGCCCACTCAGATTCAACCCCTACCTGTAACCCTGCATTTTCCATCAGCTAATCTACCTAGCCAGCACATCCCTGGACTCTATGGGGCAATTTAGCATGGTCAATGCACCTAACCTGCACATCTTTGGACTGTGGCAGGAAACCAGCGCACCTGAAGGAAACCCACACACACACAGGGAGAATGTGCAAACTTCTCACAGAGAGTCACCGGAGGGTGGAATCAAACCAGGGTCTCTGGCACTATGAGACAGCAGTGTTAACAACTGAATTACTGTGCCGCTCAATGATGTATTGGATTTCCCTGTGATAAGATACAGCACAGGGAGCTGCTGAATACAACAAAAGCCCATGGTGTTAGCAACAAGGTGTTGGCATAGATAGAGGATTGACTGACTGGCAGAAGATAGAGAATAGGGATAAAGGAGCCTTTTTCAGAAAGGTAGATGGTGGAGATTCGCAGGGATCAGTATTAGGACTACAGCTATTCATGTTATGATTTGGAGATGCCGATGTTGGACTGGGGTGTACAAAGTTAAAAATCACACAACACCAGGTTTTCGTCCAACAGGTTTAATTGGAAGCATGCTAGCTTTCGGAGCGACGCTCCTTCATCAGGTGATAGTGGAGGGCTCGATCGTAACACAGAATTTATAGTAAAAATTTACAGTGTGATGTAACTGAAATTATACATTGAAAAATTGATTGTCTGTTAAGCCTTTCATCTGTTAGAATACAGTGAGAGTTTCACTTCTTTCACGTGTAAATCACAAAACCTTTTTTTAAAAGTTGCATTCTCGGGTTAGCTGTTAACAAGGTGATAGTTAGACAATATGTTAAAGGTGTTATCCCATGTGTTCTCTGTCTATGCCATGATGTTTAGATTGATTCTAATCTAAAAAGTGAGATAACAGAGTTTTACTTAAATTCATGCAGTTTGAATTCTGAGCTCAAAAACTGCATGAATTTATGTAAAACTCTGTTATCTCACTTTTTAGATTAGAATCAATCTAAACATCATGGCATAGACAGAGAACACATGGGATAACACCTTTAACATATTGTCTAACTATCACCATTGTTAACAGCTAACCCGAGAATGCAACTTTTAAAAAAAGATTTTGTGATTTACACATGAAAGAAGTGAAACTCTCACTGTATTCTAACAGATGAAAGGCTTAACAGACAATCAATTTTTCAATGTATAATTTCAGTTACATCACACTGTAAATTTTTGCTATAAATTCTGTGTTACGATCGAGCCCTCCACTATCACCTGATGAAGGAGCGTCGCTCAAAAAGCTAGTGTGCTTCCAATTAAACCTGTTGGGCTATAAACTGATGTTGTGTGATTTTTAACGCTATTCATGTTATACATTAATGATCTTGATGAACGAACTGAGAGTATTGTTGCTTCATTTATAGACTAAACAATCATAGGTGGAGGGGCAGCTAGTGCTGAGGAGGCAGAGACGCTGCTGAAGGACTTGGATATGTTAGGAGAGCGAGGTAGAGAAGATTCTAGTTAGACCTCATTTGGAATATTACCTATAGTTTTAGGCCCTACATCAAAGGAAGGATGCGCTGGTCTTGAAAGGGCTACAGGGAAGTTTTACAAGAATGATCCCAGGATGAAGGGCTTGTCATATGAAGAACAGTTGAGGGCCGTGGGCCTGTACTCAGTGGAGTTCAAAAGGATGGGTGGGAATCTGATTGAAATTTACAGAATACTGAGAGGCCTGGATAGAGTGGATGTGGAGAAAATGTTTCTAATAGTAGGAGAGATCAGAGCCCAAGGGCACAGCCTCAGAGTGAAGGGATGACCCTTTAGAATTGAGACGAGGAGAAATTTCTCATCCAGAAAGTAGTGAATCTGTAGAACTCATTGTCACTGAGTGCTGTGGAGGCCAAGTCATTGAGTTTATCTAAGACAGAGATAGATAGGGTCTTGATGAGTAAAGGGATCAAGGGTTACTAAGAGAAAGCAGGAGAATGGGGTTGAGAAATATATCAGCTGTGATCAAATAGTGGGGCAGACCCATTATTGGCTGAATGGCCTAATTTTGCTCCCATTTATTCCAGTCTTATGGAAAATGCATTTTTGAGGAAATGAAGTTGCTGCTGGCAATGGGGCATGAGGGCAAGCATGAGCATTGTTGTAAGGTGGGTGAAGTAGCAGAATTGGAGTGACTGTGAAGTGGCAGAGGGATGAAAGTGCCATCTATCCTGGCAGAGTAGGTCACGGACTTTTATTCTGCATTCCATCCATTGCTCTGCACTGTGAAGACTGCACTGACCAGAGTGACAAGCTCAGACCAGGCTGCCAGTGTCTGGTGGCATGGGCTCCTCTGCCAATCTTCTCCTAAAAGGATGTCTCCCCATTTGACTACCCTGTCCTCCAGATCCTTGTCACCAAAACACAGTAACATCTTCTCCTTCTCAGACATGTTCTGATTTAATCCATCAGTGAGCTGGGCAGCTTCAGAATGTTAGAGCTCATCCCAGGCTTTTAACGTTGACATGCCAAGAATGGATGCCGGTCCTTTGGTGGATATTTGCAGAGTAGTAAGTTGATTCAGGAATGGCACATGCTAAGTTAGGTCCAAATTAGGACATGAGAGACACCAAAGGGGCATGGAGGGCTTTACTGAGGTGAGTCTGGCTAAGCCTTGTCATGAAAACCTCCCCAAAACTTGTTGCTATTGAGGCTTAAACAAGAAAGTACGGTTTGGTCCTTGTACCTTTACTCTGTTGCAGTCAGTAAAAACAGGATTCGGATTATCTGCAAGCCTGAGCTCTTATACAATGTAAACAATGTTGCTAATAAATTTGAAGTTAGCTGTCTCAAGAAAAGCCCCAAAAAACAGGGGCAAATGTATGGGGAACATTTAGATCATATCACATTTGCAGTTGTGCTTGGCCCAAGAAACTATTTCAAATCCAGCTCTGAGGAAGGGTCATCTCGACTTGGAGCATTACCTTGCTGTCTCTCCATGGACATTGCCTGACCCACTGTGATTTCCAGCATTTTCTGCTTTTAGTCATATTAAGTAGGGCCTTGGCTTAATGCCTCATCAAAATCTCTGACATTACAGTGCCTTTGACATTGCAACTTTCCCTCAATATTGCACGGATTATCAGCCTATATTTTGTGTTTAAGTCTCCAGCATGTGATTCAAAATCGTAACATTCTAACTCAAAGGTAAGGATTACAAATGATTTAAGTCTGACACTTGCAGCAGCAATCAAGTTTCATTTTCTTATTATTGATACTCTCCTTTCTTCCCACATTTGTAATTATCTTTCCTCTGAATATGATCTAGTGGATGCAAATATATCTTCTCAAGTGGCAACAATTAAGTTCTGCTTGTTGAATTGAGCCATCTGATGACAACACTTCCAGATTTAGCCCTTTTACCTGGCTGAAGTTGAGTAAACCTAGAGATTTTCTCCCATCTACAGGTTAAAACTGTAAGGAAGAAGGAAATAGCAGTAAGAGTAGCTAGGGAGAGAAATGTAACAAAATATATTGGGTATTTTGTGCAACAAGCACTGATTGACCAGATTTTATTTATTGTTTTTATATAAATAATGATGATCTTTTCAAATTAATTTAATTCAGAAAACAAATGTGCAGAGTAGATAACATTAGTTGCAAAAACACAGTTAGGAAACAAAGGAGGAATGAAATAATTGTAAAAATACTAGTGTGCAGGTGGAATGGATTGTACAAATTAGCAAGACAAGCTGACTAATTGTGTTTTTGCTTCTATGCGGAAATAAAATCAGAGCTAATTCATTAGTATCTGCTCATTTCGACAAGCCACTTATAAGGATAATAGCATGCATAAAGCTTGCTGTAAAACACAAGATTTAAAAGCAACTTTTTTTTCCCCAAATCCTTTTTATGTAAAAATAGCTAAAAGGTTCCAAAAGGTAACAAAGAAGGATGTGAGCAAAAGTGGAAGAAAAACTAAAATGGGGAGCAACAAATATAGGGGATAAAGGTAAAAAAATGAGGCAAGGTGAAAGATGAAGGTAAGGGAAACATGGAGAAACCGGTGGAGTAGAGCAAAGGCCAAATGGTGAAAAGAAAGATGAGCTGTAAAATAAGGAAAATAGGACAAATAGAATTGGAGTCAAAATGAGGAATGGGGGAAAGATTGAAAGGAAAAAATGTTGCTAGAGAAAGTGCTAGAGAAACTCAATAAATGTGTAGCACAATGGCTCAGTGGTTCGCACTGCTGCCTCACAAGAGCAGGGACCTGGTTTTGATTCCACTATTGGAAACTGTCTGTGTGGAATTTGCATGTTCTCCCTGCGTCTGTATGGGTTTCCTCCTGATGCTTTGTTTTATCCCACAGTTCAAAGGTGTGCGAGTTAGGTAGATTGGCCGTGGAAAATGCAAGTTTATGGGGATAGGGGGGATGGATCAGGGTAGAATGCCTTTCGGGAGGGTCAGTGTGGACATGTTGGGCCAAAGAGTCTGCTTCCACAATGGAAGGATTCTAAGTCTGGTAACATGTGTGGAGAGTGAAACAACGTTAGTGTTTTGAGTCTAATATGACTCTTCTTCACAACATTGGGTTTTGAACAGCAGTCTGAGACTCAAAATATTAATTCTGTTTCTCTCTCCACAGACACTGCCAGAGCTGCTGAGATCCTGCAGCACTTTCTGTGTTTATTCACAATGAAGGCAAAATATGGTTTGGAATCATTGCCCTCATTTTGTGGGAGTTGAGGCTGAACAGTATATCTCTTACTTGGTTGGAATAAGATGTTCTTTAAACACTATTTATTATGACCAAGAGTATATGGTAAACCACACATCTCTCCCTTTCTCTTGACTATCTCTTCACTGTTTCCAAGCCCTGCACTTTCCTTATTATATTTCCCCATGTTTTCTTAGCATAACATTAACTCATTCCTCTACAAAAGTTAAAATGGGGAAAGAGAAAAGTTGTTTCAAGGCTGAAAGAAACAATTAGGTGAATGGATTAAGTTGAAGCAAAGTATTTAATTTAACAACATGTATATTTTTACAAAGCAGTCCTAAATATTCTCTTTTGGTGCCGTGATAATGTTTGTTTCTGTGTCAGAGTGCATGTGCTGAAAACTTTAAAGAGTTTTTTCTCAGCACTTAGATTTTCCTGAGAGCTCTATGTTTGAGGATTGATGCTGTTCATCCTGCTCTTATGTTGCTTCTCTTTTTTTTTTGTTTCTGTCCTTCTAATTATATTTTCTTTCTTATTTTTGGTCATTTCATTCAGCTCCTTGGAAGATGATGATGCATATATGAAACAAGCTGCGAGAGGAAATGGTAGAAGCTGATACAAAATTCAAAGGCATCTGGATGGGTGCATGAATAGAAAGGGTTTAGAGGGATATGGGCCAAGTGCTAGCAAATAAGACTAGATTAACTTAGAATACTGGTTGGCATGGGTGAGTTGGACAGAAGGGTCTGTTTCTATGTTGTATATCTCTATGACTCCATAGGTCCTAGCCTAAGGTGTTCCACAACCAGTAGGTGTTACGCTACGGTCATGTTTTGTCGAGGCTTGTGCTGCTTAGAGCAGATGAGGTTCAGGGGAGATTTAACAGGCACGATCAAAAGACTGAGAGAATTTGATAGACTAAACAAGGTGAATCCATTTACAGGAGGAGCAGGCTCATGTACCAAAGAATACAAATGGATGGCAAAAGAACGAGTGGAGAGATAGAGAGGAATACTTTATGTTGCACACTGTTATGACCCTGGAGTATGATGCACTTGGCTTAAAAAGTAACTTTTTTAAAAATTAATGAAATATATACTTCAAAAGAGAAATCCTGTAGAGTTTTATTAAAGGAGCAGTAGAATGGGAATAATTAAATAGCTCTTTACAAGTGAGACCTGGCCACAATAGGCCAATTGGCCTCATCATTATCTGTATGATTCTAAATAGTTGAGAATACTTGATTGTGAACTATTTTTGCAAGAGAGAAAAAAGATTATATTCATTTTCAAATGTCAATATATTCAGAAGTAATTTCAGTCAGACTTAATTTGCAATCTGTGTGAATGAGAGATGATATTACATGAAGGGAAAATCTGAACTTTACTCAAAATATCTGATGTTCATCCAATCACAGTGTGAAAAAAAAATGCTTGTTTGTTATTAAATTCCGATACCAATGCCCTGAGGCAAAGCTAGTGAATCACTTCCAGGAAGTTAGCAACTTAATTGGTCATTAATGTCAAAATATAGGAATTCAGGTTGAGGACATTTTCGCCTTTTCATCTATTTTGCTGAATTACCTCCAGTAGAGTAAGCTGCCTCAAGCTATGTTGCTTGAAAGTTCCTAGGTTTCTGTGCATTAGTGCTGGTGTGTACTCAGCAATTTTTCTGATGAGTCATTCTTGTTCATATGTTGCAATTTCCATAGAGACTAATAAATTTTAAAAATAAATATGAATTTCCAAGCACTAACTGAAAGGATTATTTAGGCTTTCTGCTTGTCAGTCTAATAATCAAACTGAAATCTGCATTGGTTAAGCAATATTTAATAGACAAGCAATACACCAAACCACAGAAAAGATACTGCCCATTAACTCTTAAAACACATGGTAAACACATGCCACAGTTATATAGTTTACCACACTCTTTGCAGAGATATAGTCTTGTAATCTAAGTTTAAAGTTCTGGTTGAAAAAAGCAACTCTTCCCCTTGCTTCACTAACAAAATGAAACTTGGAGCATTCATTTTTTTTAAAGGCAGTTTTCTTCAGTCAAACGAATGTAATCAAATGGACCTCTTCTCGCAATGTGCCCTCTGGTGGTCCTGTGGTCTTAGATGCTGCACAATCCTTGTGCAACAAGTGGTATTAATCTGCACAACAATCATTTTGGGTTTTGTAACCAGGGGCTGCTTCAATACGGACTGTACATTGCCTATTTCAAAACTCAAAAGAACATATTGTTTGATTTAATAAGGAAAAATTAGGACATATTTTCTATCTCTGGCAACTCACCTGCACTGAAATTCATACAGGACGTTGCTTGAATGTATGGTTTGTCCTTGTGGACTGACAGCAATATTTTGTTAATGGAAAATATACTCATGTAGCCCTTACATAATACCATTGTGAAATGGGTTATTTAACTAATTGTTCAAATTCTTTCAATTCTTGCCTTTCCAGTGTAATTTGAGGTGGACTTGGCATTTCTGAGGTCTATAATTGGCAGCCTTTGGTCCATTTGTGAGTTTGTACAAAGCACAGTGAACACTGATCTGATCAGCATAATTCTGGTGAATTCAACACTAACCTTTAGCTCCCAGTTATTTTTGAAATGTTTACAGGTCGTTCTGTATAACACTCGTTTCATTAACACACATTGGCTATAATGTAATTGATGAATTGTTAATGCTGTTTGGATAATGCAAACTTTCTACTGAACAGGTGTAGCAATTTTCTATAGCGATCTTGTACAGCACTATTTCCTATAGTGGTTTTCTATAGTGTGGTATTGCAGAGGAATGCAACTGTCTCGTTGCAGAGTGACTTGTACTTTACAGTTGTGCAGCTGCATGGAACGATTTCTCAACATGCCCTAGTGCACTCCATCACACATTAAAATTCATTTTTGAGACAATGTAGACCAACTTATTCCATTCTTAGATGTGCTCATTGAGTACTCATGGGTTCTCCACTAGTCTCTCACTAATCAATATACATATCAGGATTCATTGAGCTGTATATGCTGTAAGATTGGCCTTATCAGCAATCTTGTAAGGCCTCACCATTTGCTCATTTTGCTTGTTTGATGCAGAAATAGAATGCATTAAAGTGGTCCTGCAGGACAATGCCTATCCTGATCAGACCATGGGATCACCACTTCCAGAACTGAAGGCCTGAACCATCATCTCTGTGTTTCTCTCTACAAAGATGCTGCGTGATCTGCTGAGCATTTCCGGCATATTTAATTTTTACTGTATTCAGCTTGATTTTACAACACATATTGATTATATTTAAGAGATATTTCACATAGAAAGAAATATTTTGTGTATATTACAAAACAAGTGACTGTAAATGTTAAAAAAAAACGCTTGCAACAATTTTTGCAATTCTGTGCAGAAAACACCCTGTTCTCTCCTTATCCAACTATGACCTTGTTGAATTGGCCATTTCTGCGCTACATCCGGTGACTATACTGTAAAGAATTACAGTTAGATTAAAATTCAGGAAGCTGCATTGCAGAGATATCACGCATTGAAGACCCACAACAAAAGAAAACACGGGACTGAAGCAGTCTAACATTGCTATTCCACACACTCTATGCTGCGGGCTCTCCAAATGAGATTTCCAAATTAATGTCGCATTCATATGTGAACTTATGCCCACAAGCAAACACATTGGAGTTGCTAGAATTAATTTAATTTGTGCCCTTCCCTGAAAGCAAATCTTGGCATTGAAATGAATCCATGCCTCTGTCTCAAATCTGAAAGGACAGTACTTCAGAGCCTCTACAGGGCACCCTATCTCAAATAAGCACAGCAATTAAATGCAGTGCCACCCCCGCACTTCATCAAGCACTGGCAGCTCTTAGCAATCTGATGGAATAAAGTGAGCTGTTGCATGAAGCAGACAGTTGTTTAATCCGGATGAGAAATGCATACCTTGTAGCAATTATAACCAGTGATCTTGGAAGTATGTCTGCTGACGATAACATCCAATGCAATAAAGGTGGTTTCCTTCCTCTGTGCTGACAAACTGCCTTATAATGCACAGAAACTGTCTGAAGTCTGTGTAGCACGTGCAGTGATTGGCTCTTTCTCCTTGGGTCTATTCTACTCCAGCTCTTCATTCTCTCAAACTCTGCTAAACTTTCCTCATTTAGCCGGCAGCTGGAAGCTTCCCATTCAAAAGGCTATGGGTGCCGGGTCAACTGGGACAAATTGAAGAACAAAACAGTTTTGCTAGTTAACAGTAACAACTGTTAACTGATCAGTGACAGGTCTGATGACTGCTTACCATGATTTGGGTTGTCAGTGAATTCTGTAGGTGTGGTCACAGAAAAACTGAAAGTAAACATGAAGTAATAAGAAAGAATACGTTTTAAAATCTTGTTCAAATATAGAACCTGATGAATATAATTTCTGACCATTATCAAGATAGGTTAAACGATGATAAAATAACATACATTGTTGAAAGATGACACCAATTTGTTGAAGCTTCAGATCTTCAGCACAATTTGCCACACTTTGTGGTTAGCACTGCTGCCTCACAGCACCAAGGACCCAGGTTCGATTCCACCCTCAAGCGACTGTCTGTGTGGAGTTTGCACATTCTCCCCGTATCTGCGTGGGTTTCCTCCGGGTGTTCCAGTTTCCTCCCATGGTCCAAAGATGTGCAGTTTAGGTGGGTTGGCCATGCTAAAATTCCCCAAATTGTCCAGGGATGTGCTGGCTGTGTGGATTAGCCAATGGGAAATGCAAGTTTACAAGAATAGGGTAAGGAGTGGGTTTGGTTAGGATGCTCTTTGGAGGGTCGGTGTGGACTCGATGGACCGAATGACCTGCCTCCACATGGGACAGATTCTATGATTCTATGAAATATATCAATACACAGGGCTCTATTCTTTACAAACAGAAAGATCATAGACACTAACAGCACCTATTTCAACTGAACAAGACAGTGATTCTTTGGATTTTTTTTTAATGTAACCTATTTTTATGACTCTATTGTTCATTTCTCAAGGGCAATGCCAATCAGTATCATGATTATAGCCTTGTTTAAAATTTAATCAAAAAATGGCAACTAATTGTCAGTCATCATTAAACGACATATTCTCCATGACAGCACCTCAACCAATCAGAGTTCACTTGCCAAACAACCAACCCTCTCCTCTCATAAATGATGATTTCCCTTTACTTTAGTATTCTTGTGAATTGACCTGCTGAGTGTAAGATGAACACCACATTTTTTTTTTCATCAGCTGCCAGGTGAAATGTGCAATCACATCACAAATGGTAAGCCACTAATAAAGGACTGGATGGAGAAAAAAGGCCAGAAAGTTTATGCAAAACCAATAGCAAATCTTCTTTATAGTAAAGTAGGCTAAAAGGAGATTTGATAATGGCATTTAAAATCAAAAATAGCTTAGAGTAAATAAAGAAAAGACTGTTTCCAATAGCAGAGGGAAGTCATTGACTTAAGGTGAATGACAAAATAATTAAAATTGAGAAAAATGGCTAGATTTTGGAATGTATTGCATGATTGGGTGGCAGATACAAGTTGAATTGGAGCCCAGATAAGATAATGCAATAAATAAAGTCATAGAGTTAGAATCATAGCGTCATACACAAGGAAACAGGCCCTTCAATCCAACCAATCCATGCCAACGACGTTCCCAAGCTGTACTAGACCCACCTGCCATATCCCTCCAAACATTTCATATTCATTAACCCATTCAAATGTCTTTTAAAAATTGTAACTGCATTCACATCCACCACATCCTCTGCCAGTTCATTGCACACAAGAACCACTCTCTGTGTTAAAACGTTGGCATCATATCCTTTTAAAATCTTTCTTCTCTCAACTTATAATTATGCACTCTAGTTTTGACCCACCTCCCCTGCACGCCCCACCACTCTCAGAAAAAATAAAACTTCTCATTCACCTAATCTATGCCAGTCATGATTTTAAAAACCTCAATAAGATCACTCCTCAACCTCCCACGCTCCAGTGAAAGAAGTTGCATCTTGTCAGTCTATTCTTTTATCTCAAACCCTCCATTCCCAGCAACATCCTGGTAAAACTTTTCTGAACCCTCACCAGTTTAATATCATCCTTCCTATAACAGGGCAACCCAAACTGTACACCAGAAGAGGCCTCACCAATATCCTGTATAAACTCAACATGATGTCCTAACCCCAATATTCAAAAGTCTGAGCAATGAAGGTAAGCATACTAAATGCCTTCTTAATCCTTGAAGAAGAAATAATTGCAGAGATTTGGGGAAACAGCAGACAAGGGGGATAAATCGGATTTGCTTTATGAAAGAACTGGTGGAGTTTCATGACTCTTCCAGAACATGTTCTCTTTAGGCTTGAAAGAGTCAGGATAGATGTTATTCCCTGAATTTTGGATAGAACACTGAGATTGTTGGGTGATTGAAGAATGGATCCACTAGATTCAAATGTGTGTCATGATGATATCATTTGGGATATTAAAAAACTACCAGAATTACACATAATTAATATATCCATGACACGCTGAATTAACTCATTTTCAAGTTTTCTCATTTTTGGTCATAATGTGTTTCTTTAATCTATTTCCACCTGATCTTACAGAATGTTAGAAAGAGGATCTACATAGGTTCAAAGTAATGTTCAAAAGGGATTCAAATTAAATAATACAGGGAGTAAAATTGCAGGGATATTAGGAACGATTAGGGGAATAGGACTATTTTGATTCCTCTTTGAAAGAGACTGCACCGACTCAATACACTAAATGGGTTCTTTAAGTGCTGTACTGTTTTAATGATTTTATGATTTATGAATTTCATTGACGTTGTTTACAAGGAAAGTTCATGAGATTTGTCAAATATATTGAAATTAGTTCACAATTATAATTCAGGCAATGCAGTGCTGTTTTGAATTATGCAAAATAGAAGGGTTTAGTTTGGCTCCCTAATGTATGTAGAATTAACTCATTTTAGTGAAGGATCCATGGGTGATCTCAATATGATTTAAGGTTTCCATTTTTAACTGCTGTCCAGAGAGCCAAATTGCAAGCCCTTACACATGTAGAAGCTGAGCGATAACTGGGTTAGCTATGCTTGGTTTCCCACTAAAGGTTTCAAATGCTACTTGGACACATTGTATGAAGAAATAACCACCTAGATTAAGGTATTGGAAAGAAGGTGAGGTTACTGCTGGTGTGATATGAACCTCAGTGTGTGTCAGTCAGGAAGATCGGGATGGGAGTGATGAAGCACGATCAGACTGAATGGAAACAAACAGGCAACAGATGCAAAAACTCAACAAAGTTTTAATTTAGAATGGAATATACAGCCAACCTTATTCATGGCTCCAGAATAATGGATGTAAAGCTATCCAAACAGAAATATAAGAATAAGCATTGCACACAACAATAGGTTCTCATTGTGTAATATTCACTGGTATGTCTAGGTTAGAGGTGAAAAAAATGAAACAATTAACTGCAAACATTATTTCATTAAAGGATTGTTTTGTACAAATAAATTTAAAACTTTCATAATGCATTAGGCTGTAGTCCTGAAAGATTGCAATTATTTCCTTCGTGATTGCTTTTATTCATAATGATTGCAGGTTTGTGTTGATAGATAACCTTACGTTAGTATGCAGTTGAGCAAAGCAGTCTGGTTTGTTTGCTAATGACATTGCCAGCATGAGTAAGTCAGTCTGCCTCACACAACTGCCCATGGATTTGGCATTTGAGGTAATACTGCAAAGGCTTTTCTTCCCTTTTACAGTGGCCATGTCACTGTTTCTTGCCATGGTTATAATGTTTTCAAAAATACTAGATCCCAGCAAATATGTGCAACAGAAGTTGTTGAAAACAAAAATCCCCCAGCTACAATTAAAACTGTAAGACAGAAACTGACCAACATTTGTACTTTTTGAGGCTGCAACAATTAGACGAATAGAGGGTAGGTCAAGGTAATCCATTCTGTGGGTCTGTCACACTTACCTGGATGTCTTGGTGCAGAGTCTTAGGGATTGTTTCACCAAGAGTACTCTTCAGCCAAGCTGGCATGGATAGAGTCATAGAGACATACAGCGTGGAAGCAGACCTTTTGGTCCAACTTGCCCATGCCGACCAAGCTTCTCATATGCCTGCATTTGGCCCATATTACTCCAAACTTTTCAAGCATGTACCCGTCCAAGTGTCTTTTAGATGTTGTAAGTGTACCTATGTCCACAACATCCTCTGGTGGTTCATTCTGCATATGAACCACCCTCTTTGTGAAAAAGTTGACCCTCGGGCCCCTTTTAAATCTTTCTCCTCTCACCTTGCAAACATACCCCCTGGTTTTGACCTCCCCTACCTTAGGGAAAAGGTATTTGTTATTTACCTTGTTATTTGTTATGTCCCTCATCATTTTATAAACCTCCATAACGTGAATTGTCAACCTCCTGCTCCATTGAAAAAGATCCCAGCCAACCAGCCTCTCCTTATAACTCAAAAGCTCTAGTCCTGGCAACATCCTGGTAAGGCTATTCTGAACCTTTTCCAGTGTCTATGGAAGTTAGCAGTAAATGTGGCTGGTCCAATTAGAGACTGTGTACCATTAAGGATCTAGGACCTCAGGATGAAAAGTAAGTAAGGTAATACTTATAGGTGCTAAGCCCCACACACTGACATTTTCACAATTCCCCTGCACAGAACTCTTCAGGACCACATACCTTGGAGCTCCAGTCATTCCTCACTGTGCAAGCTCCTCCACAAATCCCAATCTGACAAACCAGAACTCAGTGACGCTCAGAATAATGTCCTATCACTCCCCCAGCATAAACGTCATCCTGCTGTCCTTGCCAAATCTTCCACAATGATTGCATCACTCTCTTAACTTTCTCTCCTTGCAGAAGAGAGCATGCAATGTGGGAACAGGTGTGGGATTCAGTGTAGAGGAGACAGACATAATGTCAGCCTTGACAATGAATATCAACTGGTAGTTGACAACCAGTTCACTGGTACTCAGTCATATCACGGGAACTGGTCCCCTTTCTATAGACCTGGTCTTACCTTGTCCCACCTGGTTCTCTGAGTCTATTGTACCTATCCTGTATATATGCAGAGAGCAAAAGAGCATGTAGCTGATGTTGTTTCTGCTGCTCCTGGAACAGTGATTGCTAGGATAGCCTCAGTAGAAGTTGGAAGTCGAGTTGCATAATCTGCTTTCTTGCCAAACTGGAAGCTAGCAATAGGAAAGTGTCACTGAGGTGGGTGAAATGCAAGCCAGGTGAAAGGCCTTCCTAGAAATCGCCCATTAATCAGTGAGGACACTCTCTGCTTTGAACAGCAATCTCACACTTTTCATCCTGGATCTTTTCAGTGTAACTGATCAAAGCTGTCACAGCTTCTCATTTTTACTGTGCAACTTACCTCAGTTATCCATTTGAGTTGCTGACATATTCACTGGATATGTTCAAACAAGCCTTTATTTTCTTTGTCATAACTTATTAGTTATTTACTGACAAGGGAGTTTATTGTTGTCCCTCCATTCAGTTCCTGACTAAAGAGGCATGATCACATTTAGATTTTGACATTTGTGGAGAGAGAAACAGAGTTCATGTTTCAAAGCCAGTGACCCTACTTCAGAATTCCATCCTATTTTTCAAATGAATCGTGAGTTTGTTTGCAATGTAAGAGAAAGAACTGAATTAATATGCCGCTGACAGAAGACACAAACCCCCAGTTACAATGGCACAACATAACTGGAACCTGCGCAGCTCTGCCTCATAGCTCAGTTTCAGTCAGCCTTGATAAATTGATGAATTTATTTTTCAACTTGCATTGGCTATTTCTATTAAATGCTATCTTTTGATTTAATAGACTTTAATAACTATTATTGCATGATATCAAGATTCATGCGAGTTTCTTTAAATTCAACTCCTGCTTGAGGGAAATTGTGAATTGTCACGAATGCACCACTTGATATAATTGCTGCCGACCAAAATGACTACAAGTCTTTGTGTTTCTGCAGGACACTCTTACATCACATCCATTAAATGGTGGTAAACAGCAAATTGTTAACTGCTCAATTGCAGAATTTTGCCAGTCACATAGAATAAAATAACTGTGATTGGCACTATTTTATGAACATCTATTTAACATATCCATCTGATAATTCAATGAACATTTCAATGTCCATGTATACTTATGGCCAAATGAAGGCATCTGAATAATCTTCCCCAATGCAAATGGTGCTGACTGCAGGCAGAAAATATGTATGCTTGAACTACTGTTGTTTTGTTCAATCAAGAAAAGTGGAGAGAAGATATGACAATAGTTGAGACTCTTGGGAACTTGGCATTCAACAAAACTGAACCAATTTAACAGCAAATACTACTTTTTAGAGATCATTTGATGAAATTTTATTGAACAAATGAATTCCCAAGCAGATTTCCATTACCAAAGGCTCTTGTGCACTGAGGATATACACAAAAGCAAAGAGAATAACTTCAAAGCATCCGAGGATGTCTTTATAATTTCTTGTGAATGATATTGCAATGAATGCTCTGGATTATTAAACTATATTGCTTCAGAAAAAAATGGGTAAGATCTGGCTTTTTTTCCTCGAAGTGTTATCTTTATGAATTATTGGTTTGGAAATATATACATCATAACTCATAAATCTGGCTGAAATTTCATCAGAAAGAAAAATATTGCTGTTGGAAATCAAATTTTAAAATATCTAATGTTCTATTTTAAAGAATCCCTGAATGGGTCTTTGTGTATCAACTAAATAGATTTAATAACCTTGATGACTGAGTGATACTAAGGTTAGCATACTTACTTTTCAGCTCTCTGAGTTGGGTTGAATCTAGCATAAATTAATGAAATTAAAGAGCTCTACATTAAATGACAGTGGCTTTCATTTAATTTTTATAGGCATGTGACTGCAAAAGAAAATGATTACTAACTTAGTACTAAATTAGCACCCCCACACTGAAGCTATAAGGCCTTAAGCTACACATTGTGATGTGGTGAACACATTATTTTTGAATGGATTTGCCATTTTGCTCCAGAAACCAGAGACCCCAGAGTCATGGGTGCAAAATCTCACCTGGTCCTACATTATGGAAGTACCTGTATTCCAATGAGGTAAAGATGAAGGTCAAAGTTCAGGGACACACAATATTTAAAAAAGGTTTCATTTCCCGATGCAACAAATGCAAAGAAAATTCAACAAAAATTCAGCAGGAACTAATCCTGAAATTGAGCAACAACTGAACAATATTATTCATTGTTACAGGTAATACAGTATTAAAGACTAATAACATCACTTCAGTGGAAATGTCCATATCTTATATCATAGAGTCATAGAGTCCTACGGCATGGAGACAGGCCCTTCAGCCCAAACTAATGCTGACCAAAATGTCCATCCACATTAACCTCATATCCTTCTAAACCTTTCTTATCCATGTACTAGTCCAAATGCCTCTTAAATGTTGTTAATGTACTTCCCTCAACCACTTCTGCTGGCAGCTCATTCCATGAGCATCCCACACTCTGTGTAAAACAGTTGCCCCTCAGGTTCCCTTTTACTCTTTCCCCCTAATCTTAAACTGATGCCCTCTAATCCTCGATTCCCCAACCCTGGGAAAAAGACTGAGTGAAATCAACACAGTGCTTAAGCCTTTTACTTTATGTGTTATTCAATTTGAAGAGTAATACATAGAGAAATAGACATTATCTGATGAAATTATTAAATTATGCTCAAAGATATGAATACTAGAAATAGCCACCAGGGAAATCTTTCCTAGTCACCATTTCTTACGCAAACCTTATGCATTATAACTTAAGTAAAAGAAAAAAAAGATACATGCTAGATCAGATAAATAATGTCGGAACTCAAAGAAAGTTAGTAATAAAGCTAACTGTGCTGGTCTCAAGGCTATTGTATTGCCACATGATTTTCAGTGAATTAAAGGATGAATTATTACTCAGAATCATGTGGAAGCAGCATCACTGTCAGACAAAACAATTAACGCTTTAACACTATAGAGCCATCACTGATGTCAAAAAATGTTAATAATACTGTAGAAACAGTATCATAATCAGATGTTATCATTACCCAGAACTCTGAAACCAGTACTCCTGTTAAATATTACAATATATTCAACAATGTGCTGTTTTCAAGTCAAATAAGTACTTGTTGAGTTAAATTGTCCTGACTCTTACTTTTACAGATATAGAATTGTACTTATTGTTAATCATGTTCTTATTCCTGAAATATAGTTCACCCATACTTGAGTACTGAAGGAAAAGTCTACTTAAAAAGATGCTAGAGTTAAAAACACTAAATGAGCTTTTGGCAATGCTTCTATAAGAGCCAAGATGAAAGCATGTTAAAAACTTTGTCCAAAGAAAAGTAATCTCCCGTCTGTGAACTCTTCTAATGGATATTGATGAACTTCCATCTTTTAAAGCAGGTTTTAGTGCCAGTTGTGAATATTTGCGACTGCACCAACCCAGTGAGCATTCATCCACTATTATCACCAGCACCAATTTTCATCCATTATTATTTGTTTATTGATCGTGCTGGTCCAAGAAGTTGCTAAGACCTGTCCTGAACAAAACATTGTTGTGTCTTTTTATTTCAGCCGCTCACCATACCCTTAATCCTTTCTCCCTACTTCAGTGCATTTCTGAAAGCTGCGTGACCATTCTGATCAGCTCTTGCAACTTATTTCATAATTCTTTTATACATTGCATATAAACGGTAATGGCAGAATTTGGATTCTTCTCCTGTGCTTTGTTTATCACTTTGTGACCCTTCTTACCTTGGTTTTTCACATCTAAAATAAGCAATATAATTTTATTTCCTCTGGTGTTTATGTTCAAACCAGCAAAACAGTTTGATTTATATAACACTCTTCATATAAAGTTATAACTTAGAGAACCTTACAAGGTGAATATTGGCCAGAAGGAACAAATGAAGGATATAGATGAGAGAACTGAAGCCAAGGTTGTAGGTATCACCGTTAACAGGTTTTCTAAGGAAGGAAGTAGTAACAGCATTAAAACAATATTGGTATTATTCCAAAGAGTAGAGGGTACAAGGAATGAGTTTTAGTGCGGAATTAAAAGAGAAGAGAGTGCAAATTGACCAACTTGTCTCGAGAAGGTCGATGGTTTAGACTAAATCAATGCTGAAAAAAATTAAGAAGTCATTGAGCTTTGTATTACATTGTAGGCCAGAATCAGGATAATAGGGTATGACTTTGTGCATATATGAGTGTATGAAGAATGGAGCAAATGTGACCATGACAGAGCATTTGTAAATTCAACCAGATGTGTAATTTACAGTTTTAATTCCTATGATACATTTCAAAGATTCGATTCTAAAATTACTTACCTTTGCATTCAAAATATCAAGGAACTGTTCATTGAGATTAGGATGCTTGGGGGTAACATTTCACAGGATTGGTTAATGAACAGAAAACAAAGAAAAGGAATAAATATAGAGTAGGAATTTCTGGGGTGACTGAGGTGGATTGCTGGAAGAACTTGTACATGCACTATAACTATTTACAATGTACATTAGTTGCTTAGATGAGCAACTGAATGTAACATCAAGTTGATGAGGCAAAGCTAGGTGAGGAGTAAGCTGTGAAAAGGATGTTAAAAAACAAAAGGATAGAGACAGTTAAGTGATTGAGCAATAATGTGGCATGTGATGTATAATATTAGACTGTTTGAAATTATCCACTTCATAAGGAAAAAAAAGAAAAAAAAAGATGTTTGTCATTGAAGCTGCTGGCAATTGCTGTAGGTGTCTCCATGACAGAGTGGTATGCTGTGCAGCAATATGTCCTCCCTTGGACTGTTCAGTGCTGGTAAGTGTGACAAGTTGCCTGGCTTTTTGTCAGTGCTATAATGCAAGGCAGAGATGCTGTGAGCATTCAAGGAAGTGCTTAAATGCGAAGAAAGCAAGCTAAAAGCCTTGAGATTCATCCTGTGCAGATGCATGAGTTAGGTGTGTGCCTGCGCGTACAAAGGGTGGCATGGTGGCTCAGTGGTTAGCACTGCTGCCTCACAGCACCAGGGTGCCAGGTTCGATTCCAGCCTCGGGCGACTGTCGGTGTGGAGTTTGCACATTCTCCATGTGTCTGTGTGGGTTTCTTCCGGGTGTTCCGGTTTCCTCCCACAGTCTAAAGATGTGCAGACCAGGTGAATTGGCCATGGTAAATTGCCTATAGTGTTAGTGAGAGAGAAATGGGTTTGGGTGGGTTACTCTTCGGAGGGTCGATGTGGACTTGTTGGGCCAAAGGATCTGTTTCCATACTTTAGGGAATCCAATCTAAAGGGACCTGGCAGGTGTGTTACAATATAAGGTTTATGAGCTTCAAAGTGCAGTAGTGAAGTGCTGACATGTATTCTGAGGAAGGTTTAAGATATGCCACAATGATGTGGTGAGGCTGCTGTTGTGATCATACTGATTTCCATGGACAGAGATTCAAGGCAGTCACTCCCCATTGGGCACATCTTAGTACTAGAACTAGAATCCCTATAGTATAGAAACAAGCTAATTTGGCCCAACAAGTCCACAACGACCCTCCGAAGAGTAACCCACCCAAACCCATTTCCCTACACGTACACTTAATTAATGCACCTAACCTAAGCATCCCTGAACACTACGGGCAGTTTAGCATGGTCAATTCACCTAACCTGCACATCTTTGGATTGTGGGAGGAAACCAGAGCACCCGGAGGAAACCCACGCAGACACGGGGATAATGTGCAAACTCCACACAAACAGTTGCTCAAGGCTGGAATTGAACTCAGGTCCCTGGCGTTGTAAGGCAGCAGTGCTAACCACTGAGCCACCATGCCGCCCTTTTTAAAAATAACCCTATCACACTGCTGAATCCAGACCCTCAAATTTGCTGGGAACACCCTGAGATGGTGGGGAATAATGGTTAATATGGACGCCCGGAGAAGTCACAGATAAGTTGTGTCGACCAAGCAATCAGTTAGACTTTCAAGATGGGAGTTCGTGCTGATGATTTTCTCCCCAATGTCTGGGAGAGTAACAACCTGGATGTAAATGAGACGATATTAGATAGTACAGGTAGTTCTTCTATAATGCGATGATTGCATTCTTGTGCAACCCCGTGTTATAGAAAATTTGTGCTTTAAAAACAGCGCTTAAATGTTGGCAATGTAATCACGTTTACAGCCAACACACATCTTAAAAGTTTGCAATTTAGAAACAGTGTCCCCAACTCGTTAATTGCATTACAGCAAATTGGTGTTAACAATTATTTGCAGGCTAAATACCGTGGGAATACTGAGATATTCCATGTATTGCACAATTGTACATAGATAGCATTGTGTGCCTCAGAGAGATGGTACAGGTTTCCCAACAGTTCTCCCATGCATGGGCTGTACCCACATCTCCTACACTAAATTCTTCTCTTTATTCCCCATTCTCTGCTTTCTGTCTTGAAACCAGCTAGCAGTCCATTCTGCCACTTGGTCCACATCTGCTAACCTTATTCAATAGACTATCCTAAGACATCTTGTCAAAGACAATTCAGATAAATACTATTGACTGCATTATAATTGTTGACTCTTTCTGTTACCTCCCCAAACTCCGGTAAATTTTTTTGTGAGATTTTCCCTCTTGAAACTTATGCAGACTTTCTGTTCTAACTATTCTGTTCCTCTCCACTTCAGTACATTTTTCTTTAGTTTTCCTAACAGGCTGATTAGTCTACTATTCCCAATTTTAAATATAGGAATTACACAGCTATCTGCTAGCCCTCTGGCACTACCACTTTTTGAATGGAATTATTGAATGTGATCATTTTTTGGCTTTCACTTTCCTGGATTATTTTAAAATGCATGGACTCAATAAGCTGGACCACAAGAAGATTTAACCTCTCTGAGTGTCATTTATTTTTCAGTTCATACCATTTTTTAAATTTTAAGCTCACTTCCCAATGTTCCTCAGATCATTCTACATGATGTCTATATGTCAATCTCCTGAAAATTACTGACGCAGCATAAATATTTCATATTTCTGACATCTCTCGATTGTTAGCTGCGGTATTGTCTCTCATTTGTTTGTTCTATCCATGCCCAGCTTTTTTTGCTTTTTAAATTAACATGGACAGAAGATGTTCCAATGTTTCATTTAATGCCTTT
The DNA here is from genome assembly GCF_004010195.1 of Chiloscyllium plagiosum. NCBI lineage: Eukaryota > Metazoa > Chordata > Chondrichthyes > Orectolobiformes > Hemiscylliidae > Chiloscyllium > Chiloscyllium plagiosum. The sequence continues at coordinate 7,447,631 of NC_057729.1, read as the reverse complement.
TGACAAGTTAATTTCATTGTTCTTCTAAAACATTTTTAAAAATTCACACTTCTTTACATTTTGTTCTATCAAACACTCTTGACCATCTATGTGTCTTTTTGCTAACACACAATTTTGATTATGTCTTTATTCATCCATGATGATTTCACAGTTGGAACATCCTCCAGGATATATTAAGGGAGATAGTGGTATTGTGGCAATGTCACTGAATTTGTAATCCAGAACTCAAGGTTAACATTCAGCAACTATGCATTCAAATTCCACCATTTCTCCTCCAGATGTCTCCAGCATCACAGCTGCCAGTCTTCAGCCAATTTGATTCCCTCCACATAACATGAAGAAATGGCTGAAGGTACTGGACATTATAAAGGTTATAGGCCCTGACAAAATTCTGGTAGTAGTCCTGATGTCTTGCGATCCAGAATTTGCTGTGATCCTAGCCAAGCTGTTCCAGTTCAGTGACAATACCTAATAATGTGTAAAATTGCCCAAGAATGTCCTGTACACAATATGCAGGACAAATCCAACCCTACTAAGTACCACTCCATCAGTCTACTCTCGATCATCAGTCAAGTGACGAACAGATTCCATATCAGTAGCGAAGTGGTTGTCTCTAAAATGGCTAGGACAATCAATCAAATTCATGGGAAACTTAGGATGGGAAACAAGTGCTGGCCTTATTAACGACACCACATTCCATACAAGAATAAAGATAAACATAAGGCTTGATTGTCCAGTGAAACTTGTTACTATCTTGTGACTCTTGCCTGATGGTATGAAAACAGCACGCTTTGCAATGGATTGCAGACTGAACCCTTACATATCGAGACAGGCATCAACAAAACTGTGTAATTGCACCAATTCTGGATTTACCTCAGCCTGGTTATGGAACTTATTAATGACAACTTTCAACACTGGGTCATATTTGAGTTTTGGTTTGAAGGGAAACTCAATAGGTTTAAGCTAAACTAAGCCTGAAGTTGACTCTCCAATTGATCTGTGATTTCCAATATGCTGATGACTATGTAGCTATGGCACATACCGTAAGTGACATTCAGATCTATTTCCATTTCTTGATCGATATATGCAAAAGAGTTTGCTCAACCATAATAAGATCAAAATCTTCCATCATCCTTGCAAAGACCTACATTTCCAATCATTGCTTTTGAAGAGGAAATATTGTTTTTGAACATTACCTATATCTTGGCAGCTACCTTCCTCCAGAGGTCACCATGAAGAGGAAATTTAGCCCAAAATCAAAGATGCCAATGGTGCCTTCAAAAGATTGCACAACCAAATCTTTGAACAAAGCTTTAGTCTACTCTGGTTTTATTGTCACTATAGTTCTATATGCAGTGAGAATGGGATGACTTATTAAAACCACCTCCAGCTACTGGAGCATTTCCACGACTGGTGTCTCCACAAGATATTCAAAGAAAGGTATGAAGACAGGTAAATAAGCTTCAGTCATTTCACCGAAGCCAATTCCTTAATGCTGCAACATTGATCATAAGAAGTCATCTCCATTGGTCTGGATACAGCACCTTCATGCCAAATAATCAGCTTCCAAAATTGAACTACTTTTCCCAAATTCAGGACGGCACTCAATCTCAAATTGGACAGAGAAATGTTTTAAGGGCATACCAGAAGTTCAATGAAAAGGTGGAAATTGACATCAGTGGGTGGGAGTAACCTGCCACTAATCATTTTATATGGCAGTGCCTCATCCAACAAGTTGCAACTCAGTCAGAAATGAACCACATAAACTCTGCTACAGAGAAGAGACAAATTCAGGACAGAGCAGAACAATACTTGACAACATCACTTCTTTAGGAAGATTTGCTCCTCACTATACAAAGACCTGGCCTCCGGGAGTCACCTGATGACATGCAAATCATGAAGTAGTGAATCCTTATTTCATGAGAATGATGACAACTATTACCCATGCATGGAATCCACTACTGTTCTGCTTCTTCTTGCCTTTTAGCGAAATATATTTTTCCTGCTATAGCTTTCAGTTAAATGTAATTTCAATGATAGAATTTACTCTGCAAGTTGAGAGGGAGAAAGTGGAATAAAATATAATGGTATTACAGGTGAATAAAGAGAACTACAGAGGCATGAGGGAGGAGCTGGGTAGAATTAATGGGAGGGGAGCCCAGCAGGACAGACAGTAGAACAACAAAGGCAGGAGTTTCTGGGAGTAATTTAGGAGACACAGCAAAAATTCATCCCTTGAAGAAAGAAGCATATTAAAGGGAGGATGAGGCAACCATAACTGACAAGGGAAGCTAGGAACAGCATAAAAGCAAAAGAGAAAACATATAATGTGGCGAAGTGCAGTGGGAAGCTTACAAAAACCAACAGAGGGCAACGAGAAAAGAAATAAGGAGGAACAAGATTAAATATGAGGGTAAAAGGCAGGCAAAAGTACACATTGGGCCATTGGAAAATGATGCTGGAGAAGTAGTAATGGGGAACAAAGAAATGGCTGAGGAACTGAATAAGTACTTTGTGTCAGTCTTCACGGTTAAAGATACAAATAATATCCCAAAACAGAGACAGTGGGGGGGTGGGGGTGGGGGGGCATGGGTAGAGGTGAGTGTGGTGACCATCACCAAGGATAAGGTGCTAGAAAAACTGAAAGTTCTGAAGGTGGATAAATCTGGACCAAATGGACTACATCCCAGAGTTCTGAATGAGAAAGCTGAAGAGATAGGTGTAAATGGTGATCTTTCAGGAATCCCTGGAGTCAGGAAGGGTCTCAGAGGACTGGAAATACCCCCACCCCCTCAGTTTACTAAAGGGAGTAAGGCAAAAGACGGAAATTATAGGCCTATTAGTCTGACCTCAGTAGCTGGTAACATTTTGGAGTCCATTGTGAAGGATGAGATTTCTGAATACTTTGAAGTGCATGGTAAAATAGGGCATAGTTTCAGTCAGGGAAGGTCATGCCTGACAAATCTGTTTGAATTCTTTGAGGAGGTAATGAGCAGGTTAGACAGCCAATGGATGCTATCTACCTGGACTTCTAGAAGGCCTTTGACAAGGTGCTGCCCAGGAGGCTACTGAGTAAGATAAGGTCCCATGGTAGCAGAGGCATGGATAGAAGCTTGGCTGTCTGGCAGGAAACAGAGAATGGGTTAAAATGGATGTCTTTCTCAGGATGGCAGCTGGTGACTAGTTGTTTCTGCAAGGCTCAGTGTTGGGTCGAAGAACAGGTAGTATTGAGGAGGTGGGGCAGTGAGGTGCTGCAGAAGGAGTTAAACAGGTTAGGAGAGTGGACAAAGAAGTGGCAGATGGAGTACAATGTGGGAAAGTGTGAGGTCATGCACTTCAGGAAGAAGAGTACAAGAATGGACTATTTTCTAAATGGGAAGAAAATTCAAAAATCTGAAGTGCAAAGGGACTTGGGAGTTCTCCTTCAGGATTCTCTCAAGGTAAACTTGCAGGTTGAGTCAGTACTTAAGGAAGGCAAGTACAAAGGCTGAGGAACTGAATAAGTACTTTGTGTCAGTCTTCACGGTTAAAGATTTATTTCAAAAGGACTGGAATATAAAAGCAGGTATGTACTTCTGAGGCTTTTTAAAATGTCTACTCAGACCACATTTCGAGTATTGTGAGCAATATGGGGCCCCATACCTCCAGAAAGATTTACTCACCCTGGACGTTCACAAAAATGATTCTAGGAATGAAAGGCTTAATATATGAGGAACGTTTGAGAACTCGGGGCACGATGGAGTTTAGAAGGATGAAGAGGGGTCTAATTGAAACTTAAAGAATACTGAATGGCCTGGATAGAGGTTGGAAAGATGTTTTCATTAGCAGGAGAGACTCGGACTTGAGGGCACAGTCTTAGAGTAAAGGAAAAACATTTTAGAATGGCGATAAGGAGAAACTTCTTCAGCCAGAGAGTGATGAATCTGTGGAATTCATTACCACAGAAGGCTGTGGATACAAGGTCATTGAGTATATTTAAGACAGAGATCGATAAGTTCTGGATTGTTAAGGGGACCAAGGGTTACAGGGAGAAAGTGGGAGAATGGGGTTGAGAAGCTTATCAGCCATGATTGAATGGGCCAAATGGCCTAATTTCTGCTCCTATGTCTTACGGTCTTATGGTCTTAAAAATGTCCCATCTTTACTCAACAACATTTTCTGCCAATATTGTTGTTCATATATTGACCAAAGTTACATTGTCAGTCCCTAACAAATAGCTTATCTTCAAACTATAAACCTGGTTCCATCAAATCTGCATCCTTCTCCAATATCGTTCTAAAATATTTTATATTATGATCACAATTACTTATATGTTCTACTACTTTGACTTCAATATGCCAATAAGATATATTCCTCATTGGACTTCATGTAGATTGGATTAGAACCTAGTCCTGTGCACACACTGTGAGAACTTGATACCCTTATACTATTTCTTCTGTCCAACTAGTACCAGGGATGATGAAATCTCACTAAATTATAGAGTCACAGAGTCATAGAGATGTACAGCATGGAAACAGACCCTTCGGTCCAACCCGTCCATGCCGACCAGATATCCCAACACAATCAAGTCCCACCTGCCAGCACCCGGCCCATATCCCTCCAAACCCTTCCTATTTATATACCCATCCAAATGCCTCTTAAATGTTGCAATTGTACCAGCCCCCACCACTTCCTCTGGTAACTCATTCCATACATGCACCACCCTCTGCGTGAAAAAGTTGCCCCTTAGGTCTCTTTTATATCTTTCCCCTCTCACTCTAAACCTATGTCCTCAAGTTCAGGACGACCCAACCCAGGGAAAAGACTTTGCCTTTTTATCCTATCCATGTCCCTCATAATTTTGTAAACCTCTATAAGGTCACCCCTCAGCCTCCAACACTCTAGGGAAAAGAGCCCCAGCCTGTCCAGCCTCTCCCTATAGCTCAAATGGCCTAATTTCTGCTCCTATGTCTTACGGTCTTATGGTCTTAAAAATGTCCCATCTTTACTCAACAACATTTTCTGCCAATGTTGTTGTTCATTTATTGACCAAAGTTATATTGTCAATCCTGGCAACATCCTTGTAAATCTTTTCTGAACCCTTTCAAGTTTCACAACATCTTTCCAATAGGAAAGAGACCAGAATTGCACGCAATATTCCAACAGTGGCCTAACCAATGTCCTGTACAGCTGCAACATGACCTCCCAACTCCTGTACTCAATACTCTGACCAATAAAGGAAAGCATACCAAATGCCTTCTTCACTATCCTATCTACCTGCGACTCCACTTTCAAGGAGCTATGAACCTGCACTCCAAGGTCTCTTTGTTCAGCAACAC
>NC_057729.1:7403205-7439005 GCF_004010195.1 Chiloscyllium plagiosum | reverse complement strand
CCTTCAGAATCTCAACCTTTTCCCTTCCTATATCGTTGGTTCCAATGTGGACAATGACGTCTTGTTGGGCCCCTCTCCCCGTGAGAACATTCTGCACCCTCTCTGAGACATCCTTGATCCTGGCACCAGGGAAACAACATACCATTCAGATTTTTCTCTGCTGGCCACAGAAATGTCTGTCTGTACCTCGGACTACAGAATCCTCTAACGCAATTGATCTCTTGCAAGCCGACGTACCCCTCATTGCATTAGAGCCAGTCTCAATCCCAGAAATTTGGCTGTTCGTGCTACGTTCCCCTGAGAATCCATCACCCCCTACATTTTCCAAAACAGCATACCTGTTTGAAATGGGTATATCCACAAAAGACTCCTGCCCTAGGTGCCTACCTCTCTTCCTGGAGTTAACCCATCTCTGTGACTGTATCTGAGACTTTCCCCCCTTCCTATACCTGCCATCCATCACATACTGTTGCAAATTCCTCATCGCTTCTAAATGTCTCTCCAACTGATCCATTCGATCCAACAGCATTTATGGCAGATATAATCTGCAGTAACCCTTAAACTCTCTTTAAACTCCCACATCTGACAAGAAGTATATCTCACTGCAAAGGCTCCTTCACAATCTACAGACCCAGAAAATAACACCATCTTCTTCCTGTACAAAACACTGTATCAGGTTAAATTAATAGTTTTGGCTTATATTTTAAGTTTAATCAAGAGACTTACCTCCAAAAAACATTTAATCAAGAAATAATCCATTAGATTCACTACTGCAGCCTTACTATTGGACAGACTTAAAACAACGATTAATTTATCTGATTCTGTGCTGTGAACTTCGCCAAACCGGTTCCTCCAAGATTAGTTGTGAATTTCATTGTTTGTTAATCTTCCCTGACGCACTCTGATGTCCAGCGATACATGAATTCAAAAACAGCAAAGGCAGTAACTGTGCAGGTTTTCTCTCTCTCTCTCTCTCTCCTGCACTGTCCTCACCATGTGCTTCCTTTTCTGTTCTTCTCCCTTTTAAAACTGCTGTTGTTTTGACTTTTTTTCCCAAAGTTCCAAAACAATGCAATCGCATATACAACAGTAATTGCTGCTCCTGGAATTCGAGGAAATCGCCTCCAGCACCTAAAAAAAAGGAGCAGCTGTTACAGCCAGAATATTTTCCCGTACTCCATCTTGGATTACCCAAAATCAAGTTCTCTTGTTTGTTGACATCTTTCTTTTTCTATTTCCTTTCTGCTATTAAGCAGTTTATACATCTATTGTGTGATTGATCCTGTGTCATCTGTCACTAAATTGTTACAATCAGGAGAGTTGGGATTCTCATGGCTTCTTGTATTATTTCCCATCTCCCATCTCCCATTTGACTGCAATGGATTTTTCTTTAAAAAAAATGTTAACAAAGTTTTTGCTGCTTATGTATTGTGACTATGAACAACACACACAGTAAATAGCATTTATGATACTTAGCCAGGTAAGAAATGTAATAAAAATGCTCTGACTTTCATACACACGTATGCTCAAAGTTCACACACACAAATAGGTTGCAGTGTTACTTTAAGCAATTTAAAGTCCAGTAAAGTGAAGGGAGAACACAGGTTTTGAAGACTGATGACTTGCCTGGCTTCAGGCTGAACTCTGGGTTGGTGTCCAGGAAGCTTTAAGGTTTAATGATTTACCTGCTCTTTTGAAGAGAGCAGCTGTGGGGTTGAGTTATTTGTAAAATATCAGCCTGTGACACCTATGGGGTTAGCAAAACACAGTCTGGATGAGAAACTTTCAAGTTATCTGGAGGAAGAGAAAACCACGTATTTGTTCCTCATGACGTTTGGAGGCAGGTTGCAATGCCTTTGGAACGGAAAAGATACAGCGATGCAAATTTAGCTATCTTGAACATCAAGTCCTTGAAATATGACTTCACCCTTTAAAAAATATTTAATTAGTGATTTTCAGACAGTAAAATCACAAATGTATTTCTTTACAAAACAGAGCAATTTTCCTATAGGTCTATGTTTGCATTGCTGGTAGCTGTGTTACTTCACTTTGATTGTCATTATATCACGAATAAGTGCAGGTATGCCACCTCCCTCTTTCCCATCTCTATCTTCCTAATATGTTTTATCCTGTAATGTTTAATTTCCAATCCTATCTGCAGTGGCCGTGTCTCAATTTAAACGACAATGCCTGGCTTATCCCAGTGCCTGACTGCCTCCAGCTCCCTGTTGTATTAGACTTAGATTTTATTGTCACGTGTATGCACATTGCTATACAGATACGTGAATTAATTTTTCATAGAATTTCCTCTTGCTTCATATTTAGTCATTTTTTTCAAATTCCTGTTTATTATTCCCTTGCCAGTAATACTCTCCCTTAATTAAATATTTCACATTGCTGTCTTTTCCTCCTCTGTTTATGTTTGGGCCTTTTATATTTCTGTAGTTGCTTTCCCCTCTCTTGCTAGTTTAAAGTTTTTACTATACCTGTACTCATATTTACCTGTTCCACTAGGACATAGGTCCCATTTGGGTTCATATGGAACCTATGCTATCAATACAGTTTTTTCTTGCCTCAGAATGGGTCCAAGAGACACACGAGCAGGATCCTCTTTTCCTCCATCAGCTGTTCAGCCACATTAAGTCTCCTCTTCTGCCAACTGTGTTGGAGAATTGTCCAATTATAAACAAAGCCATTATGCAAATCTTGTGAAATTGAGACACACACTGGTTTATTTCAAGATATCGTGGGAAGAGGCATTGACCATTCGTATACAGAATGGGTAGTCTGTACAGATGAGTCTCAGCCCTCTTCCTGTAGCTCCAGGTACAGCCTGGTCTTATAGGGTTACGAGAGATCAATGTCAATTACAAGACAATACAGTTTCAATCACATTTCGAGTCATAGAGTCTGAGAGATGTACAGCACGGAAACAGACTCTTCGGTCCAACTCGTCCATGCCGACCAGATATCCCAACCTAATCTAATCCCATTTGCCAGCACTTGGCCCATATCCCTCCAAACCCTTCCTATTCATATACCCATCCAGATGCATTTTAAATGTTGTAATTGTACCAGCCTCCACCACTTCCTCTGTCAGCTCATTCCACACACGCACCACCCTCTGCATGAAAAAGTTTAGGTCCCTTTTATATCTTTCCCCTCTCACCCTAAACTATGCCCTCTAGTTCTGGATGTATGGGAACAATGCTGCTAGTCCAGCATTATGGGTTAGTTAACAATGGTGACAGGTGGTTAGTTAATCTACAGAAATAGGTGCTAATATTCAGCATCCTGGATGCTATAATTTCATCGGGCAGTGAACATTCACCTCGAGTATCCTGGTGCCATTTAGTCTGTGTGGGCATTGTGGTCACTGGGTTCCTGGGGAAACAGGGAGCGCCCTTGGTGCTTCAGGAGCTGTGATGCTATTGTGAGGCAGTGAATCTCATTAGAAGGTCATCTGGATAACATGTTCATTCAGTCAGCAAGGACTTAGGCAATGCCTCTTTTACTGTCTGTTCGTGAATGTGGCCAAGTTGAGGTAGCAGTGGCATTATGGGTAGGCCCTCTTTGGCTAAAGGCAACTATAGTGTCTGTAAGCAAGTGGACTGTAGGCAAAGTTAAAAATCACACAACATCAGGTTATAGTCCAACAGATTTATGTGGAAACACTAGCTTTCGGAGTGCTGCGTCTTCATCAGGTGGTTGTAGGCAAAGTGTTTTTTTCTTCCCCCACAATCTGCATCCGAATTTGGCAATTTTATTACCACTAAAGTTGTGTGTTTTAATTTAGAGCTGAACACCTGATCGCTAATTCCTGAAACTATTACGGAGAACCACCTCGCTGCTCCTACTGATGTCATTTGTTTTAACATGGACCACGACACCTGAATTTGCTCCTCTCTTACCAAGTTTCTCTACAGCTGCTGGGAGTAATCCCTTACCTTTACAATAGGAGGCAGCATACTCAATGAGATTTTGTTCTTGGTTGCAAATCATGCAATCTTTTGCACTAATTAAAAAGTCTCCTTTTACTGCCACATTTCTATTCTGCTCTTCCTCTCTGTCCTGCCCCTGACAGCCTCCTGAGTCACAATTGCCTCAATCTGGAGCAGAGCTGTCCAATCTTTCTCCTTGATCTCACGGGGAGAAAGTCTATGCACTGTTACACATGATTAGTAGCAGTGGCATCGCTCCTTAACTAACACACCCTCTGTTTTCTGTACTGGAAAGTTTGCAGTTTTGGTTAAAAACAGAAAGAAAGCATTCTCAGGTCCAAACCATATTTGTGGGTGCAGAAAGCAGGCAATAGATAAAAACAAATTCATGTTTGGATGCAGACCAGGAGCAGAACACTTTCAATTATTTGTTGCCATGTTTTTAGTCAGTTTCAGTTTCCTCTATACTGACAAAGACACTAAAATAGACAATAAAAAGGGCTTAAAGAGACTAGTATTGTTAAATGCAGCTGTGGTTATCTCTGTTCCATAATTATTCATCAGCAAAAATCATTGGACTAATACTTTTATCCTGAATTTTAGCCTTGCGATCATAAAGAAAATGAAAAATGATTCTAGTATCTGATTAATAACAGATAACAATAGATAATTGGTCCTTTAAGATTTCTTGAAAAGATCAGCATGACCATATTGAGTAACTGTATTTACACATGGAACTAATTACAACTCTCTTCATTTAATCAGGATTTGAAGCTTAATCAAATAAATGATTCCAAATATAGTACAGCTTCCTTTTAAGAAAAAGAATGTACGTTTTGAAGCTTTTCTCAATACATGCAAAAATGCAAGAATACAAAACATTTTTATGTTGCCATTTGACAGTTCAAAACATAAGGACAGCTCTTAACAGAACTCCCTCTTTATTTCTCAAACACGCAGCCAACTTGTTTAAAAGCCCAATTCCTTCAAATTTGTATGCATGCATATCACTTAACTAGTTAGTGTGTCCTGCATGCGTAGGAACTTGTAGGTTTCTGCACGGTCTAGCCGCTTAGATGGCTAATTACTTCAGAATTTTATTATTCATTGCTAATGTTGAACTTAATAACACTACAATGTTATATCAGTCCTGCAGGTTGGCCAATGTTCAGTAAATTAAGCTGGAGAATGATGAGCAGTTCTAAAATAAAAATATTAAATATCATTAAACTATGTTGTGGATCACCATCTATTATCTGATTCAATGAGGAAATGACTTGAAATCAGTATATAACTTGCTTCATAACTTAGAAGCATAGAATCTTAAAATCCCTACTGTGCGGATAGAGGCCCATCAAGTCTGCACCAATTGTCTAAAGAACATCCCACACTGTCGCCCCTCACCCTTCACCCTTTCCCCATAACACCACATTTACAGTGGCTAACCCATCTAACCATTACGGGGCAATTTTACATGGATGTTGACAGGAATGGGGTTGGGGGTGGGGGGAGCTTGAGTTATAAAAATAGGCTGGGACATTTTTCACTGGAGCACATGAGGTTGAGAGGTGACCTCAGAGAGCATGAACGACATTGGTAGGTGAATAGCCAAGGGTCTTTCTCTTAGGAGAGGGGAATTCAAAACTAGGGGGCATATTTTTATGAGAGGAGAAAGACTTTAAAAAGGACATGAGGGGCAACCATTCCACAAAGATGGTGGCTCATATGTGGAATGAACTGCCAGATGAAGTGGGGGATGTTGGTTCAGTTACATTTAAAAGCCATTTGGATTAGTTCATGAATAGAAGAGATTTAGACGGCTATGTGCCAAATGCAGGCATAGGACTAATTTAGTTTGGGAACATGGTTAGGGTGGACTAGTTGGACCAAAGGGTCTGTTTCTGTGTTGTTCGACTTTATGACTTTATTTTACAAGCAAGGAAGATACTAAAGTCTGTTGACCATATACAACCCATGCTAGGTCCTGTCACCTATCACTTTTGTTATTCTTTGTTGACCCCGAACCTTAATTAAATTCTCATATTAGTTTTTTAAACTCCCCCATAGCTTCACCTATCCTTGATTCTGTAACTCAGAGTCTGACTGTACTGTTTATCCTTTTAACTTTAAGCCTTATTTTCTAACTTATATTATGAATTACTGTAAGATAATGTAACTTTATTTTCTTTATTTCTCGATTGTGCATCTGAGATTTGTAGCGAGGTACTTTGTACCTAAGATGGCACCATGTAAAATGTAAACTTTTCACGACACTCCTGTACTTCTGTATTTGAGTACATGTGACAATAAACCTAATTCTAAATTCACTCTAATTCAATCTTTCTCTACTTCTTTGGGAAACTCCTTTGGCCAATTGCTTCGACACTTGCCTTAATATTCCTCATATCATTTGGGATTGAAATTTGTTCGACAATGCTTCTGAGAAATACCTTCGGATGTTTTACTGCAAGCAAAGAATGTTTAAATGCAAGTTATCACAGTCAAAATCAAACCTGCTTTGTAAAGGGTCAGCACAGGAACACTTACTCTGCGTTAGCTTGAATTCCCACCAGCTGGCAGGATAAGATCATTTGTTCATTTATATTACTGGGTATTTTGGATAATTTTATGAGGAATGTCATCATCTGAGAATCCATTGATTGGATTTAAAACATTTCAAAATCAATTATAGAATGAAGGTATTAAGAATGCAGAATTTTCAGTTTGTCTATAACCCATTTCGTGATCTCTTGCTTTGGTTGAGATGATCAGTGATTTACCAATTAGCACCAAACTATGGGTTGTCATTTGCCGTGGATTAAGATACACATGCAACCTTAATTGAGACTGTCTATTTTCATCCATTTATCTGTACCATTGTTAGAGTGGTGAGATTTCATCCCGTCAATTCCACTGTGTATAATGCAGCTCTTCAAGCAGAATACAATGAAAGAAGGCACTTAAAAAAAATCTTGTTGAATCTTCTCTTTATATTTTCCTCTGTCTTCTTTTTTTCTTTAATTCATTTGAAAAATTGGCTAGGCAGATGGAATGGCCCAAGGATTTATGGGTAATGCTAGTTCAGACTAAACTGGTAGGCAGAGCTAGTGGGGTATTTGCCACACTGTCAGATGGGGGGTCAAGATATTATGAAGAGGTTAAACAGGCTATTTTAAGTGCTTATGAGTTGGTAGCAGAAGCCTATAAACAGCAGTTCAGAAACATAAAGAAGGAACGAGGTCAGATTTATGTTGAGTTCAAAAGAATTAAACATAGCAATTTTGACAGATGGGTGTGTGGTTTGACAATAGATAAGACCTCTGATGCCCTACAAGAGATTATTCTGCTGGAAGAGTTTAAAAACTCACTTCCAGAGGTGGTAAGAATTCACATGGAGGAACAGAAAGTTCAGGAAGTGAGAAGGGCAGCAGAATTCGCAGATGAATACAAGTTGGTGCACAAGACAAGCTTCCGGCCAGAATTTTGTCCTGTGAGGGGTAGCAATTGAGAAAAGGGGAGATCCTGCACTATGAAACCAAGAGTAGAGAGCACTGATAAGAACTTATCACAGGATAAAAAAGAAGCCCAAGAGGGTGGAAAGGAGGTGGAAGGCCTTAGGTGTTTCCACTGTGGTAAAGTGGCACACATAAAGACATAGTGCTGGTTGTTAAAGAAGGCACTGTGGGAAAATATGTGGTAAAAGAAGCTAAGCTAGTGACATTAGTGAAGGTAGTAAAGGAGACCTCAACAAGAACCGAGGAGCTGCAGCAAAGTGCACAGCCTAGGCAGGGGCTGGGCATGGAGTTAGTGCCTGATCTCTACAAAGAATTCACTTCTGGGAGTAAAGTTTACTCAGAAAGAACAGGAGGAGAAGGACAAGAAGTTATAATTTTGAGAGATACAGGATCTAACTAGTCACTGATAGTCAGAGATGAGAAAATATGCACTCTTTCTGATCTTTATCTGAGAGTGTGATAATTTGTGGGACAGAAATGTAACATTCCACTATGTAAAATCAGGTTGGAGTGCCAACTCAAGACTGGGGAAGTTACAGTAGGAGTGATAGTCCAAGTGTCAGTTCCAGGGATTCAGTTTGTTCTTGGGAATGATTTAGCAGGATCCAAGGTGGGAGGGACACCCCTTGTTGTGGAGAAGTCCAATGAAGACCAAGAAACTGAAGAGTCAAAACATAAATATCCTGGTATTTTCCCAGACTGTGTGGTAATCAGATTCCACTATCAAAAATCACACCACAAAATGAAAAGGGAAAGATGGAGCTGAGGCTCAGTTCGTGGATACCCTGTTTGACGTAATGGTGTAGGAAAAACCTGAACAGGCAGAGGGTCAGACTGAGGTGTTTAGTCCTGCAAGGCTAAGGGACTTGCAACAGCAAGACAAGATGATAAAAGATAAATATATGGATGCATACTCTGAAAAGGAGGGAGAGAATATTCTCTTATGAACTGAAAGATGAAATCCTAAGAAGGAAATGGAGATCTCGGCAGTTTAGTGCAGAGGAGAAATGGGCCAAAGTGCACCAGGTTGTACTGCTGGTAGCATACGGACAGGAAGTGTTACAGGTAACACATGAACTACCTGTAGGAGGTCACCTAGGCATACGAAAGACCCAGGCTAAGGCACTAAAACATTTTTATTGGCTTGGGAAAGAAGGATGTGGTTAACGTTTGCCATACGTGTCATACATGCCAAATGGTAGGTAAGCCACAGGTGGCAATAAAACCAGCACCTTTGCTGCCAATTTCTGCATTTGAAGAAGTTTTCACATGGATTATATTTGATTGTGTAGGTCCCCTCCCCAGAAATAAAAGTGGGAACCAGTACTTCTTAACCATAATGGATGTGTCTACTAGATTTCCAGAGGCAATTCCATTAAGGAGTATCAAGGCAAAAAAGGTGGTCGAGGAGTTAGTAGCTTTCTTCACATGGTATGGGCTACCAGAGAGATTCAGTCAGACCAAAATGCTCGGCTGTTTAAGGAGATAGGTTAGGTACACAACACTTTAAATCCAATGCATATCATCCTGAATCCCAGAGAGGTTTAGAAAGGTGGCATTAGACCTTGAAGACCATGTTGAGAGTATACTGTCAAGATTATCTGAATGATTGGGATAAAGGTATTCCATTCGTATTGTTTGCCATTAGAGATGCCCCAAATGAATCTACTTAGTTCATTCCCTTCGAGTTAATGTTCTGGCATGAAGTGAGAGGCCCTTTGAAATTAATTAAAGAAAAATTGACAGGGCAAAAGTTGGGAATCTCACACTTAGATTATGTATCGGAGGTGAGGGAGAGACTAATTTAAGTAGCTGATTTAACTAAATGGACACAGTGTAGAATGAAGCAGGTGGTAGACTTGGAAGTTTTCCCGAGGGGATTGACATGTTAGTACTGTTACCAGTAATAAGAGATCTCTACAAAACCAGGTTTAATGGTCCCTATCAAATGGATAAAAAGTGTGTCAAGTGAATTATCTAGTAAATATGCCAGATAGTAAAAATGGTATCTGGTATGTCATGTGAACGTGTTGAAACTGTATTATACTAGAGAGAAAGAACTGGAGACACAGGTGTTAGTTACGATCCTGCAGAGTGAGGAATCAAATCCAGAGGATGTGGATTTTGATGTGCCTCAAAATAGATTTTAAAAATGGAGAAGTGCTTGAGGAGTGGGGTAGGTTAGTAATGTATCTGTCTCATGAGCATAGAACACAGTTGAAAAATTTGTTACTGCAGTATAAGGACATACGTAAGAATTAGTTAGGGAGGACTAATGCTGTTGTACATGAAGTAGACGTAGGGAATATTTCTCCAATAAAGCAACACCCCTATCGGCAGAAGGAGGTGGAGGCCATGCTCGATGAGGACATCATAGAACCAAGTCAAAGTGAGTGGAGTTCGCCGATCATCTTAGTTCCCAAGCCAGAGCGGGACTCAATGATTCTGTGTGGTTTATTGGAATGTCAATGCCATTACAAAATTTGACTCATATCTAATTCCTAGATTGAAGGACTGTATCGAGAAAGTTGAACAAGCCAGTTAAACATCACCAAGTTGGATTTAATGTGTGGTTACTGGCAGGTACCTTTATCAGATACGGCAAAAGAAATTTCTGCGTTTGTAACCCCAAGTTTGCTATGTCAGTTTATAGTGATGTCCTTCGGAATGAAGAATGCACATACCACATTCCAAAGACTCATGAACAGAGTAATGGCTGGGTTAACAAACTGTGCAGTCTATTTGGACGATGGTGTGATCTTTAGTAAGTCCTGGAAATATCACATGGTACAGTTGGCAGAGCTCTTCAAACGACTATGAGAAACAAAATTGGTGATAAACATAAATAAAATGGAATTCGCAAAGCAAAGGTGGTGTTCTTAGGACATAACATCAGTCATGGAAGGTTGACCCCACGGAACGCAAAGACGAAGGCCATTGACAAATTTCCACAACCAACCTCAAACAAAGAGGTGCTTCAATCCTGAGGACTCCACTGACTCTATTGGAAGTTTGTTCCAAACTTCAGCAGTGTAGTGGCATTGTTAACTGATTTGCTGAAGAAGAACACGGTGGGTGGCACGGTGGCACAGTGGTTAGCACTGCTGCCTCACAGCGCCAGAGACCCGGGTTCAATTCCCGCCTCAGGCGACTGACTGTGTGGAGTTTGCACATTCTCCCCGTGTCTGCGTGGGTTTCCTCCGGGTGCTCCGGTTTCCTCCCACAGTCCAAAGATGTGCAGGGTCAGGTGAATTGGCCATGCTAAATTGTCCGTAGTGTTAGATAAGGGGTAAATGTAGGGGTATGGGTGGGTTGCGCTTCGGCAGGTCGGTGTGGACTTGTTGGGCCGAAGGGCCTGTTTCCACACTGTAAAGTAATCTAATCTAATCTAAACATAAAGTTTCGGGTAGACAGAACAATGCCAGCAGGAATTTGACCATTTGAAATCGATGCTAACCATCAAATCAGTTTTAGCTACACCAAACTTTTCAAAACCTTTTAAAGTCGCCATCGATGCTCGTGACGTTGGAGTTGGAGCTGTCCTCCTACAGGAAGATGAGGATGGGATTGAACTGCCAAATGGCTATTTTTTGAAGAAGATCAACATCCACCAGAGAAAACACTCCAAGATCAAAAAAGAACAATTGGGTTTGGTACTGGCCTAATGTGTATGTCACCAACAATGTGCCGGAGACGGTGGTGTATATGGATCACAATCTGCTTATATTCTTAGAACGCTTTAAAGATAAGAATATGAGACTATTTCATTGGAATCTTACATTACAAACTTTTAATTTTAAAATCGTACATGTTGCAATTGCAGATGCATTATCGCAGATTTAGCTGAACGTTTTGATGAGATTTGTATTTATTTAACATTATGTACATATATTCAGTTATATGGGAAGAAATTAAGGTAAGTTTAGATTAAAGTTATCAGCATGTTAGGATAATGTGTTTAAAGAATAGAAAAAAATGAAGCCATCTTTTCATTGTGATGGTTCAATTTTTCTTAAGGGTGGAGGTGTTAGGAAGGTGTAAAGGGTACTGTACCTTTAAAAGGGTTAAAAGCTAGCAGAACTACCTGATAGCACCATGTGTTCTGAACAGGATATAATGCAATCTTTTGGACCAGCAGCTAGGGTATCTGGTTGCCTGGAGACAAAACAAATTTGAATTAGGCCAATTGGTTTAAAAATAGCAAACTCCAATCAAGTTTGAATTTAATATGTTGACAATATTAAAAGCCAATGACAAAATCCAATGATTTGGGAGTATAAGACTGGGAAAAATTGATCCATTGAGGGAGAACTGCCAGGCCACCAGCATGTACAGACTGCCTGGAATATAGCTCTCTTAAAGGTACCTTTATCGATCAGTGACCGTGAAACAGAAATCCCTCAGAAGAAGAAAAGGAGACAGAGGAAGATATGGAGAGAAGATATAACAACTGGTTGGTTTTGAAATTTGAATTTTAGTAAATTTTAATCAGGGGTTTTATTGGACTAGTATCATAGAAGGGAAAATAAATGATAGGTTAGAGGGAGGAGTTTAAATAGTTGTTAGTTAATTATTCTCTGTTATACTTTAAAAAATAAAGTTGTTAATTTTTACTTTAAGTAGTAACCTTTGGGATAATTCTTGGCCTCTCAAATTTCCACAGATTGCCACATGGGGTAAATCTTTTCTGTGTTGCTGGTTTAAATTAGTGGGCGGGGGGGGCAGGTTTATCCCATGTCTAACATTGGATGCTATGTGCAATATAGCATCGCCAATCCATCTAACCCTCACATCTGTTGACAATGGGAGTTAACTGAAGAACCAGGCAGAAACCTACACAGCAGTCACCCAAGAACCAAATCGAACCAAGGGCCTTGCGCGAGATACAGCAATGTTAACCACTGAGCCACCATGCCATCCCAGCAAGATGTTGCCTGGATTGCTATAAGGACAGGTTAGTCTTGAATTGTTTTTGCAAGAGCTTTGAAGATTGAGGGGTGACCTGATAGAAGTATATAAAATTATGAAACACGTGGATAGGGCGGATAGTTGGATTCTTTCTCCCCAGGTTAAAATGTCAAATATGAGGTGGTATAGGTTTAAGATGAGAGGGGGTAAGCTTAAAAGAAATGTGCAGAGAAAGATTTACACGGAGAGTGGTAGGTGGTCGGAATGTGTGACTGGAGGGAGGTGGTAGAGACAGATATGTTAGCAAGGGTTAAGAGGCATTTTGACAGACACATGAATAGGTAGGGAACAGAGAGACACAGACCATGTACAAGTAGATAAGATTAGTTTAGATTGGCATCATGATTGGCGCATGACGTGGTGGGCAAAAGGGCCTGTTTCTGTGTTTTACTATTCTATGTTCTAACATAGTTTTGAAACCAGATGTCCTTTATGAAGCAATATTCAAAGTGCATCCCAGGTGTTGTATGTTGCAGGGTCCGAATATCACCTTCCCTATGTGAGTTCACACAGTTCACAAGATATATTAAAGTTAGCTGAGCTGACTTGGCTACACACATTAGAAGCGGCAGATACAACAGATATTGATTGCAATTCCTGGTGCTTTGGGACTGTGTAATGGAAACCAGTAATGAATTTTCACAGCACTCTCTGCACTTTCACTTAACAAAATCGGCCCTAAAAAATGAAACATTTTCTGCTGAGGTTGTTAAAATGATGCTGCCGTTTTGAGTTAACACAACTTTATACGATGGCTTTTTGTGAGACATCTGGAATACTTTTATTCAAAACACAGAGTTTATGGCAAATATGAGACAATGAGAACTTTTATTTATATAGCACCTTTTATAACCTCAGGACATTCCAAACACTTTACAGCCATTGAAGAACCTTTAAACCATATTCACTGTGGTAATGTATGGAAAAGAAAATGTGGGTATAACTTTTCTGACTAAAAAAAACTTTCCAAGGAGTTAAGTTTGAAAACTAGCATAAAATTTTAGGGAGGAAATATCAGTTGGATTTTACAATACAACAGAAAGATAGGTTGAAACTGATGTTTTACTTTCCTTTATTACTCCCAAGGGCTCTGAATTGCATTTTGTATATTTTAAAAAGCATGCTTGGATATTAACAAGCAATATCTTTCAAAAACAAAACACATACATTTTTGCAACTATTTACTGCAAAATACTTTTGTTCAGACATGCAATGCGGCTTTCTCAGTGACTAGTGAGCAGCTATTGGGTGTCAGTATTGTATGGCGAGGTTCTTTTACAGATTCAAGTGTCCGCTCCGACACTGCCCCCTCACCATGCCTCCATCACAGTGATCTAAAGATGTTCAAAAATAGAATCTCCGAATATATTTGTTTTGCTAAGACCTGTTATGAGCAAGTCAGATGTAGCTGCCCATTATTTCATGTCATATTAGAGAGCTCACAAAGATTACTTTATATCAGTGCAAAATTGCAGATGCTGAAAATCTTAAACACTGCGAATGCTGGAGGAAACTCAGCATGACTGGCAGCATCAGCAGAATAATAGAACCCCTACAATGTGGAAGCAGACTACGTGGCCAATTGGGTGCACACCAATCCTCCAAAGAGCATCTGACCCAAATCAAACTCACTACCCTTTGCAGTTCCATGGCTGATCCACCTAGCCTGCACATTCTTGGACACAATAGACAACGTAGCATGGCCAAACCGCCTAACCTGCATATCTTTGATACGCAGGCACAGGGAGAATGTGCAAACTCCACACAGGCAGTCACCCGAGGCTGGAATCAAACCCAGGTGTCTGGTGCTGTGAGGCAGCAATGTTAACCACTGAGACACGATGCCGGAGTTATGTTTCATGTCCAGTATGATTCTCCTTCAGAACTTAATTAATATAATCATTTTTCACAACCTTGAAATGTTCATTTTGAGGGACTTCTCCAGGGAAGGAAATGTTTAGCTTGCTGCCCTGATCCTTGGCTTTAGCAATCACAGTTCCAAAGTTTCTGTTTGGAATTAAACAGCAGTAGAAAGGATAATGCATGCTATTATTTCTTATTCCTTCACACAGCTGTCAGATTCCCTCATTTAGTAGCAATGTTTCACCCCAGATATCAATGGCACACAAAGCCTTGGATACTGTTCTGCTAAATGTGGCTCCCATTTATTAAATTACGAAGCAATGGTATATGTAATGACACTATTTGCATAGAGGTCCTGCAGGCTAATGTTGAACTAAGGTAGTCAATCCATTCATAAATCACTGAAAGCACTTTTTGGAGTTGCCATCCAAACTGCTCTACTGATTGCAGAGACAAGATGTTTCTTGAAGGCTTTTTGTGCCTCTATCTTGCTACAAGCCTATATATGATTATACCTGTACTTAACCTATTTAAATTGTTTTGTTTTATTGTTCTTTGGGAACTGGGCCGACCAATCCTTTATCACATTCACTGTCAGGAGAGATTACTTTATAGGTGCTGGGAATGCAGTTCGAGGGGCTGGGGCATGCTCAAAAAGCTTGGGAGGAGAGCATCACCAGAATGAGGCATACACTGGGTTTTTGGGAGCACTGCACCCTCACCATTGTGGGTAAAAATAATGCCTCATCACCAGAACTTTCCTACAAGCGCTAAGACTTTGCTTGGTTGGTGGTGAGAAGGGCACCTTCTAACAGATGCTTCAAGAATGCCCAGACTGTCAGCGCCACAATGTGTTGCCTTTGAAAGAGTTGCAGGGGTGGGGTAGAGACTGTCACACATCTCCTGCTGGAATGCGTCTTTGCAAAGGAAATCTGGAGAGAGATTCGTTGGTTTTTGATGAGGTTCATTCCGAGTGGATCTATGACACAGGACTCTGTGCTCTACAGTTTGTTTCCCAGGACGCACACCAAGACAAACATCAACTGCGCCTGGAGGACCATCAGCTTGGTGAAAGATGCTCTTTGGTCTGCCCAAAACTTGTTGATCTTCCAGAACTAGAAGCGGACCTGACCAAGTGTTGCAGACTGGCACATTACAAGGTCCAGGACTATGTGTCAAGGGGACGCTTTGTTTGGGATTGCTGCCGCCAAGGTGCAGTGAGGAAAAAGCAGTGTCTGACACCTTTCTGCTGAAGGCAAATGGGGGTCCGTTCATTTATCTGACTCAAGTGTCTGTAAATATAATCTTGTACAAGGAAGGAATGCCTTGGGTTTGTTTGCTGGATGGAGTCAAACGTCAATGTTTGTTTCATTTCTCCATATGCATGTATACAGAATGGACCTGCTTCAGTGACCGTGTAACTATATCAATATATTTTTATGAATAAAGTATATTTTTGAAGTAAAATAAGCAAGAAGATTTGACTGCTCCCATTGACGGAGCTCAGTGAATTGAATCCAGCAACCCAATCAAGTTCACCAGAGCGGGTAGGATATATCTTTTATACGCAGTCTCCCTAGTTTGGGGAAACATTAACTTCAATCAATTGTAGAAGAGCTGTTTCTTTAACTTGCGAATGTTTAATAAAACTAAGTGTGAACTGCAGTCCTTTGTGTATCTCATAAAGAGCACCTGGTAAGCTTGTTTTCTGACTCATAAACTAGTCAAAGTGTTTGTATGGAATATTTCTCAGACAACAAAGTCCACAATGTAATTTTTCAGTCAGTGTAGTATTTCTCCTTTGATGTTACATTTCACCACCATGAGACAAATTCAATACATGGGACTCTGCCACAACCAGTTTACATCATTAAAATGGAATAAATAAAAGAGCAGTTACATGATTCAAAGTGATTCATACTATACAAAAGTGATGAATACATCAGCTTACACTATAGAGGAACTCCGTATAACTAGGAGTTGGCAGGGGAAGCTGGATGCATTTTTCTTTTGTATTATCACTTAATTGACACTTACTCCCTTTCAGCTATTTTCAGTGACAATAACTTTTAGAATCCTCGTCTCTGTCTGGAAAATTTATCAATTTACACACTTACTCTGTAAATGCAATTGATCCTAAATATGGATTTTTCAAAGCTCTATGAAAGAATATTTAAAACCTCTGTGTCAGATTCTGCTTTAATAGATGCATTAATATATTCTAAATGAAATTAATGCAAGTGTTAGAGGATGAGGAGAAAGGATTTCACTGCAGTGAAATGAATGCATACCCACAGTACCAGCAATTTACATTTTAAAATATTGACAATCTCTTCATATTCAGAGCATTATAGAATTGTGGTCCACACCTTTCTAAACCTTCGTGCACAATGATGCGAACCCTTCTTGCATGACAGGTGATTGTATAAATGGTTGAGTAGGAAGACTGAATGGAGATATGGAAAGCTGCCTCATCTAATCACCCTGCTCAGGGCAAATATATTTTAGAGTCAATAGAGGAAAGACACTGTGCATGGTTTGTCGCACAGAGTAAAATTGGAAGGCAGAAAACAGGAGGAAGAGAACGAATCAAATTTGAAAACAGGAAAGTTATGGAGAATTTTACCAAAGCCAATATTCTGGAATGCACAGCTCATGATTTTGCATGTGGAATGAATTCATCCCTTTCATGATTACAAGGCGTATCTAGTATGTGGGGCAGTAAACTATAGCCCTTTTCCAAATAATGCAATGTTGCAAGTTGAAGTAGATCAGCAGTCACTTATTTTGTTTAAATAGATTAAAGGTTAGTTATTACACGTTATTACCTAGGGGTAATGGCATAAACTTACTTATAAGAAATTATAGATAACACAAAATAATACTTAGAAAAAGAATATCCCATGAATTGTCTGTGGGAAACTACTGAAGCCCATTGCTTGAGTTCTTTTTGCTGAAGTGAAGAGAACACGAATGGAAATTCAATCCAACAAGTTTTAAATAGTTGAATAGATGATAACTTCTTGTGTCGATAGTTTCTGCAGATTGACAGATTTTGAAGAAGAAGGAAGAAGGTTTGTTAATCTTCACTAGCTTTGTGATTTTGCCACTTTCTATCTGACTTCCCACCAACAGAGAAGTATTTGGATTTCTCTTCCTTCTCTTTGGTCAAAACTGTCCTCTGAAGGCTTGTTCCATAGAGGATGTTTATTGACTTCTAGAACTCTAAGATAGCTGCGCAATCAGTTTTATAACATTTCAAGTTGTAAAGATGTCTGTTTCAGGCTGATGAATATTCTTTCAAAATGTATGTGTTGATTCATTCGGGGTGTGAGGTTAGACTCACGGGTTGTCTTTTAGCTGAGGCAATTAGCTTTCAATGTGAATAGCTCTCACTTCCATGTCTGTTGAGGCAGACAGCACTGTTTTGCACTTTAGAAGGACTGACTGTGTTGCCTAGGGGTAGGTGCATTCTAAAAGTCCCCTCTTGTGATTTGAGATTGTGATACAGTTTAATAGGCTTTGAAACTTTGCACTGTATTGAACATGATCTGTTGTGGCCTCCTTCTGCTCCAGACTTTGTTCTCAAAACTTAATTTCCAATGTACAGATCTTTAAGATGAATTGTTCTTTCAACATATATTTTTCTTTAAAAACCTATAATACCAGCTAGCTTTTTGTAAAAACACTTGCATCTTTTTGTTGATCAAAGTCTTTGTTTTATTTTTAAATAGGAACATCCCAGACAAAATGGCAGTACACAGCTCATCACGCTTATACTGTACCATGGCATTCTGGATCTTTCTTTCAGAGCATTGCAACATTTTCCTTTCCAAATATATATTCAACTTGTTTGTGAAGGTTACAACTGAATTTACTTTCTAGTGTATTGTGGAGAGCAGAGCAGAGGCAAAATAAAGTGTAAGTCCGTTATAACATCAATAATGGGCTCCACAAAAGCCCTTCCTGAAGAAGGGCTTATGCCCAAAACGTCGATTCTCCTGTTCCTTGGATGCTGCCTGACCTGCTGCGCTTTTCCAGCAACACATTTTCAGCTCTGATCTCCAAAATCTGCAGCCCTCACTTTCTCCACAAAAGGAGACCACTTTATTGCTGAACCACATATTAATGGTCGTCTACACAATCAAAAAGCATAGAAGGGTAAGGCAAAAAGTCCTCAAAAGGGGAGCAAGGCAAAAGATGAAAAGTTACGGACCAATTAGCTTAACCTCGGTCATGGGTAAGATCCTGTAATCCATTATGAAGGATGAGATTTCTGTTTATTTGGAAATATTTGGTAAAATAGGGCAAAATCAGCATAGGTTCATCAAGGGGAGGTCATGCCTGACAAATCTGTTAGAATTCTTTGAGGAAGTAACAAGCTTGTTAGACCAAGGAGGGCCAATCGGTGTGATCTAGCTGGACTTCAAGAAGGCCTTTAACAAGGTGCCGCACAGGAGACTACTGAGTAAGATAAGGGCCCATGGTGTTAGAGGCAAGGTGTGAGCATGGATAGAAGCCTGGCTGTCTCACAGAGAGCGAGAGTAAGGATAAAAGTTCCTTCTCAGGATGGCAGCCGGTGACAAGTGGTGTTCTGCAAGGCTCAGTGTTGGGACCACAACTTTTCATTTTATACACTAATGATCTAGATGAAGGAACTGATGGCATTCTGACTAAGTTTATAGACAATATCAAGATAGGTAGAGGGACAGATAGCATTGAGAAGGTGGGGAGGCTGCAGAAGGATTTGGACAGGTGAGGAGAGTGGCAGATGGAAAGGGTGGGAAAGTCTGAAGTCATGCACTTTGGTAGGAAGAATAGAGGCTTGGACTATTTTCTAAATGGGGAGAAAATTCAGAAGTCTGAAGAGCAAGGAGACTTCAGAGATCGAGTCCAGAATTCTCTCAAGATAAACTTTCAGGTTGAGTCAGTAGTTAGGAAGGCAATTGCAATGTTGACATTTGTTTCAAGTCGACTTGAATATAAAACAGGGATTTACTTCTGAGGTTCCAAGTGTCAGACCAGGTTTGGAATAATGTGTCCAGTTTTGGGGAGGAATGATGTTCTGTTTCTGGAGCATATTCAGAGGAGGCTCACTAGAATGGCCCCAGGAATGAAATGCTTAACGTATGAAGAATGTTTGAGGACTCTGGGTTTATACCTGATAGAGGCCTGGCCATTGAGTACATTTCAGACTGAGATCGATAAGTATCAAGGGGATCAAGGGTTAGGGGGAGAAAGTGGGAGAATGGGGTTGAGAAGCTTATCATCCATGATTGAATGGCAGAGCAGATTCAATGGGCTGAATGGACTAATTTCTGCTCCTATGTGTTATAGAACATAGAACATAGAACATAGAACATAGAAGAATACAGCGCAGTACAGGCCCTTCGGCCCTCGATGTTGCGCCGATCCAAGCCCACCTAACCTACACTAGCCCACTATCCTCCATATGCCTACCCAATGCCCACTTAAATGCCCATAATGATATTATAGATCATTGCAGATCATAGCAGATCATAGAGCTGCTCTCTCATTAGAGAGAAAAACTGGTGGTGATTTGACATGAGTGTAACTATACCTCAGGCAAGGGGAGATGTTGAGAAGGAGAATGCCTATTATGGTCTTAAAGAAGTGATTTTTGTTTTAAGATACAAATTTTTGTTTTAAGATACAAATTTATTACAAAATTTAAAACATAACATTTTAAAATATTTAAAATGCACCTATAAAATTTAATATTTCATTTATAGTTGTACAATATTTCCAAGAATTTATCTACATAATTAAAATTATATTGCAATACATGAAGCCTCAATGTTTCTTCAAAAGCTCTAATCATTTTCTCCTGTTCATGCCCCTGGTTTTGTTTATTGAATGCAACTGGAATTAGTGCCCTGTTCTCAATGCCCTGAAAGGGCTTGGTCATATACCAGGCACATGGCCAAAGCAAGCAGGTGAAAACTCCAGAGTCATAGCTTCTTCTCTGGAGCGCTATTGGGAATCTGTTCACTTCTCACTGGTCTGTGCTTGGTACGGTAGCACCTCATTTGAGGGGGTTGGTTTAGCTCAGTTGGCTGGATGTTTCGTTCACAAAGTAGTATAATGCTGAGAGTGTGGGTTCAATTCCCACTCTGTTTGAGATTACTATGAAGGACTCTCCTTCTCAACATCTCCCCTTGCCTGAGGTATAGTTACACTCATGTCAAATCACCACCAGTTTTTCTCTCTAATGAGAGAGCAGCTCTAAGATCTGCTAAGTTTATGGTGAGTTGACTTGAGTTCCTCATTTGCGCAAGTCATGGCAGTGAACATTCCTGTCTCTAGCCAATGCCATACTGACTGCCATCTCTAATGGTTACTTGCTCACGAAATGGGTCCTGAAATCAAGCTGCAGTCATCTTTGCCTCTGCTTGAGTGAAGTCATGATTTTCCCCATATTATCTTTAAGTAATCCTGGCACGGTTTTGGTTAATTCCTTTATCCAACAATTTTCAATGTCTGTCACTGACTTACAGGCTGTGTCGGAGAAATCCACCATATTTTTTCATTGATCAATGATGGATTTATGGAAGGAAAAATTATTCTGGGAGATGTTTACTTCTGTAATACACATTGAAATTTACAATGATGTCTTGGACCAGGATGTCAAGTCTCAGTTGCCGGTGAGGTAAGGGAAAAAGGTGGGATTATGGTGAGGGTGGGAAGAGTGACTGCTGACAGTTGCTTAACAGTAGGACAGTTTTTTTCTTCACCCTCTTTGACCTCAGGAGCCTCCTAACACTGGTCACAAATTACCCATAAAGAAAACACAGTCCATGCTTATCTCCCTTGTCAACCATACCTTGCTGTTACTCTCATACAATACTAGCAGGCAGTTCTCATTCAGCTAATGAAAGTATTGTGGTTTCCTGAACTTCCCAGGGTATTGAATTATGGTGTCTGGTCTTATTACAAGCTGGCAGGAATATCATTCAATTGTGAATTGCTTATAACCTGAGTCTTCATGGCATCAGTCTTGCTTGCCAAGGTGGTTGCAAATTACATTTTATAGAACAGTCTAAATTCACCAAAGATCAGGCAGCAGATACACGGGAATACCATCATCTGCACATTCCCCTCCAAAACACTCAATTCCTTCAGCATTGCTGGGTTAAAATCCAGGAATACTCTCTACAACAGCATTGTGGGTCTACTGACAGGGCATGGGCTACACCTTTTGAAGAAGGCAGCTTATTACCACCATCTCAAGGACAACTACAAATGGGCAATAAATGCTGGCCCAGCCAATAATGCCAACCATCCCATGAAAGAATATTTTTCTTACAAAAACATATTTTAAGGTAGGCTACTTCAAAACTTAGTGAACTGTATAAGTCTCAGCATCTGTCACACTGGGAGACATTTAGAATTCAATTAATCCTTGGGCAAAAATAGAGTCTCCTTCTGAAGGTGTAAACAGTGAAAGTTTGAAGTTAACACAGCAGTTATTGTGCCCTGGTTGTGGGGATTAATGGTAATAACACAAAATTGACAATCTAGAATGTCAAGCTAATGTTCTGAGGATAGAGGTTCAAACCCCACCATGGCACTGAATTGAATAAGTGTCTTGGATGAAAAAAAATCAGCTAAAGGAAACCATATAACTATTGCCATAAAAATCTATTTGATTCCCTAATGTCCTTAGAGAGGAAAGCTTACCATTCTTGTCTGGGGATTTGGTTGACATGTGACTCCAGACCACCAGCAATGCTGGGTCTCGAACGTCCCCTAACTGCACTGTGGGTGAACCGGCAGCACATGACCTGCAGAGGGTTGAAGACGGCAGTGAATTGCCACCTTCTCAAGGGCAATTACAAATGGGCAACGGAAATGACAGCCTGGCCAGTGAAACCTATACCTCAGGAACAGATTAGAAGAAAAACCAAATTGCAAATGTTATTTTATATAGAATGCTGACTTACAAAAAAATCTCTCAGACACTTCACCAGAGAAGTATCTTGGTCAAAATGAGCACAACAAAAAAGAAATACCAAAGTTAATTTCTGTTCTACTGAAAGAGACAAGGCAACCTGCCAGAGTGGCATAACTACAGAACTAACAATGAGTAAGGAAGCCTGTTTCTCTCCCCAAAAACCACTGACCAGCTTAGACCACCCATACTGGGTGGCCCAGTGACTCAGTGGTTAGCACTGCTGCCGCACACGCCATGGTTTGATTCCAGTCTCAGGCAATTGTCCGTCTGGAGTCTGAATGTTCTCCCCATGTCTGCATGGGTTTCCTTCCGGTACTCTGGTTCCTTTTTACAGCCCAAATATGCCCAGGTTAGGTGGATTTGGCCATGCTATATTGCCCTGTAGTGTTCAGGGATGTGCAAGTGGGTTAGCCATGAGAAACACAGGATTACAAGGATAGGTTGGGGAGGTGGGTTGGTGTGGGATGCTCTTTGTAGCAGACTCAATGGGCTGAAAGGCCTCTATCTGCACTATGAGAGTTCTACAACTCTACACTGGAAAGTGCTGACTCTTTGACAACAGATGCTCGGAGGCTTCAAGGTGACCTCATTGATTGTGGTGGCAATCGACAACTCTACCCACAAATTTGACTCGCAATGAAGGATTTTAATGTGTATCTTGTGAGAAAAAACAATTAGATAAGAAGGAAGAAGAGAAATCAAAGAAGATTTTCATAGAACCTGTGAGGAATGTTACTGAAAAAAGGACATTGTTGTTAGTTTGGAATGTTTGTTGATGAACATTCCCGGATGTGGGAAAATCACGGAAAGTGGAGATCAGTCCAAAGTAATGCTGATTGACATTTCATGTTTTTTGATACAAACATTCAAGTCCAACTGGCATAATTTCAACCACTAAAGGAGGTGTTCTGAGTACACATCATGGGATTGAGCTCATCCTCAAACTTCCTGAATTGCCGTAGCCCTTGCTGGGAGTTGGGGCAGTGGGGTTGGAAATTGGTACACAGTACAATTAGAGAGGGCATTTCAAGTTCTTGAGCCAGCAACAGTCAAGGAATGGTGATAAAGTTCCAAGTCAGAGTCTGGTGTGGCTTGGAAGAAAACCTGCAGATTATAGGCCTCCCCATGGTTCTGCCACACATATCCTTTCTCGAGGTTTTCAATGTATAGTTGAAAGTACTTGGATGAGTTGGTAAATGTTACTGCCACAGTATGTTGGTGATGGAGCGATTAAACACTTAAGCTGTTGTATGAGGTGCTAATCAAGCAAGCTGCCTTGACTTGGATGTTGTCGAGCTTCTTGAGCACTGTTGGAGCTGTATACATCTGAATATGTGATGAGTGTCCTACCACGCTCCTGATTTGCACCTTGCAGATGGTAGACAGGCTTTATGGAACCAGGAGGTCAGTTCGCTGCTCCTGGATTTCTAGTCTCTGACTTTCCCTTCATTCTGAAGAAACATTGATTCCAGTTCTGTCTTCATAGATGCTGCCAAACTGTTGAACATTTCCAGCACTTGCTGTTTTTAAGTTATCGCAGGACTATTTAAAGCTGACCAAATGTCTTTCTAGGGTGGATACACTGTCAACCTTTGTCATGTGTAAGGTTCATTCTCTGTGAGTAAGGTATTGTTATGAATATGTGGTATACTGTACCTTTAAGAGAGTTGAAAACTAGCAGAACTACCTGACAGAGCAACAAGTGTTCTGAACAAGACATGATATAGTGTAACATTTGGTCGAACAACTCGATTCATTGACTGTCTGGAGATGACAAAACAAATTTGAATTAGGCCTATCAGTTTAAATTATACCCTGAAAAATACTAAACTCCAATCAAGTTTGAATTTAGTATATTGACAATCTTAAAAACCAATGACACAATCCGATGTTTTGGGGGTATAAGGCTGGGAAAAATTGAACAGCTGGGGGAGAACAGCCAAGCCACCAGCATCTGCAGACTGTCGAAAGGATAGCTCTCTTAAAGGTACTTCTATCGATCAGTAACTTGCGAAGCAGAAATCCCTAAGAAGAAGAAAAGAAGACAGAGGAAGACATAATGAGAAGATTCAATATCTGGCTGGCTTTGAAAAGTTGAAGTTTGGTAAATCTTAATCGGGGCTTTAGTATTGTAGAAGGGGTAGGTAAAAGATAGGTTAGAGGAAGGAGTTGTAAATGGTTGTTAGTTAATTATGCTATGTTATACTTTAAGAAATAAAGTTGTTAATTTTTACTTTAAATAGTTCTTGGCCTGTTGAAGTTTCACAGATTACTGCACAGGATAAATCTTTTCTGTGTTGCTGGTTTAAATTAAGCAGGAGGTTTACCCCATGTCGTAACAGGCACGCAGGAGTAAGTCTTGGAAATGAGACATCAAGGAAGGTCAACTAGTGCACAAACCAATGAATTCATTAATTGATTAACTTCTCTTTTGATTAAAGATGTGTCACAGAGGAGAGAAGGATGTAACATCCAGGTCGATACTGGCTCTTTATCACACATTTAAAGTAGCATTTTATCCTCAGCTTGGTCACAGCAGTAATGTGAATGTCAGAACACAATAGCTTATAAGTGAGCAACAATAATGTCAGGTTAAATGCACTGAGTATTTAAGAGCTTCCAATGAGCACTATTATAACATGGAATGGACATTTAATCTTGGCTAGACTCAATAACATACTGCAGCATTTGAAATCAATTGGTCATGCCTACCAATGTAAGGTAAGGTTGCCATAGTAGCCATAGGACCATAAGACTGCTCTATCATTAAAGTGAGACAACTGGTGGTAGTTTAATCTGAGGGTCACCATGCTTCAGGCAAGTAGAGAGCTTGAGGTGGGAATGTCATGGTAACCTCAGCAGATGCAGCTGTTGGTGTCACATTTTGCATCACAGACCAGTCATCCAGATTACTGAGTGAACCGAATGTTAATTCAGCTAACTGACCTCCCTGCTAAGGTATACTGTTTAAAAAATCATTAGCTTTCTTTGCCACCAGCACTGGAAGATCCAAACCTGTGTTGCTTATCTTGTGCCAGCCATTTTGAAATGTGAATAATTTGAGAACACCGGTTTAGTTATCACAAAAACCGCTTTGTTAGCATGGTATCAAAGGAAATTTGACATCATGCTTTCTCTTCACACGTAATCATCAGCATCCTGCCATCTGCATCAGGCGATGGACATGCAGGTGGTCAAATCTGCTGTGGAAGGGGTAACTTTAAATGGGGAGTTTTTGTTGCAGGATGGAGGTTGCAATGCATGAGTGACAGGTCTTCTATCCTGTGAACAATCCAGTAAAGCCACCTGTACTTGATGACTGTCAAAATGCACAGGAGCTTAGCCTTTGAGAGGACTGTTGCAAGTCTGATTTTATCCTTCTATGAGATGCTCTGAATGGAACTGAAAATTGTTGGGTTTCTTTTCTAGATAGCTGTGAGTCAGATGAACATACAAACAGGCAATTACCACTCAGAGTAAGGGCTGAAGAAGGGCTTATGCCCGAAACGTCGATTCTCCTGTTCCCTGGATGCTGCCTGACCTGCTGCGCTTTTCCAGCAACACATTTCCAGCTACCACTCAGAGTAGGCAACTTGACTGCTCAGGAGTGCTGTTCTATTTGACAGGATCATTGCTGATCTGATTGCAACAACCGCTCCATATTCCCACCCATTTCCAAATAATGCTCGCCCTGTCGCATATCAAGAAATATTAATCACGGCTTTAAAAATATTCAAAGTCTTTTTTCAATGTTTTTGAAGACAAGTTCCAAACCCTGACAAAGGTTTGAATTGGCTGACCCCAAATCTTTAAACACTGACCCCTTGTCTTAGACTCCCCCACAACCTAAAGGGAAATAGACACTGTTTAAAGACCCTTCAGGATTCTACATGGTTCAATTTTAAACTTCAAAACACCAATGGATATAAACCGAGACTATTCAACTTCTCCTTGTAAGGCAACCTACCTATTCTAAGTATGAGCCTAGTAGGCCTTACTAAAACTGTTTCTAACAAATTTACGACCTTCCTTAAATAAAGAGACTAATAAGGTATACAATAGTCAAGACGTGGGCTCACTAGTATCCTGAATAACAGATGCATAATCTCCCAAATTCAATTCCCCTGGCAAGAAACAATATGATTATTTTAGCTTTTGTAACTGTTTGCTACATCTGCAACCCAGCCTTTTGCAATTCATGAACTAGGACACCCAAATCCCTTTGTGCTTCAGAGAGCAAGTCCATGAATCTTTGTGCCTGCAGGGTCAGTTTGAATGACTAGTGCAGCATTATCATTGCAGAGACATTCACTGATCAAGATGTGCTGTGTTTTTACCTTTGTTTCCAGTCTGGAGAGATTGCAGAACCTATGGTCTGACCTCATCTGCAGGTAATTCCCTTCCATGTCTGCAGGGAAGGCATGTCATAGTGGAGGTCATGGAAAAATAAATGTTATAATTTTGTCCACATTTTATTTTAGCCATCTGCAGGGGACAATACAACTGTGTGATGTTTTGAAAATGACTAAATTTCTTGTCAGGTGTCATCACATTTGTCATTCTGAAATTACCAGCACCAACATTAGTTCAAAGGGGATATAATCCCAGTCACAGCTGTATGAAAGCATTTGAATCATTGGGTTGAACATGGTACAACTCAGAGGCCCGAAGGTTCAATTCTGCATGACTTGAATGTACCAGGGGGCAGTAAGTGAATACAGAAAGGAGGCACTAAGCTTATTCTTCCCTCTAAATTATACACAAAGCAGGTATCAACTGAATAATTTTTGAGCAGTGTTGAAAACAACAAACACCCATTGGGATGTGCAATGTCAGGGAGCTGGCATTAAAAGTTAGAACATTCAGTTGGGCATCTCCCCCCTTTGGCCTCTTGGCATGACTACCAACCTTGCCTGAACAATGCAATAGACAATGTCAAAGCCATTATGTGTTTACTGGGTAGCAGAACAGTAGAAGTTCAGAGATCTCGCTTACAATTAAAAACCCACTGAATATTAATGTTGACCTGAACAATTGTTCCCAATATGTAAGCATATTTTAAAGGAAGCAGTAACAATGAAGTATTGCATTAAAAATGATAGCAATCCAAAACATAAGAATATTACACCATAATAGTCTGTAATTGGATCTGAAATGATCAGCCTTCATGGTGCTCTGCAATCAGGATAATGGTTAGCAGTGTAGTTGGAGATAGAATATAGGCCATAATGGGAGAGACTAGGAGAAAGAGGACTTGTTACAAACAGTACAAAATAATTCTAGCAAACTATGCAATATTGTAGACATATGTGAACCAGTTTTATTTGTGCATGCCCCGAGTGCCTGTCTTGAGAACATTGTTGTCTTTCCAAGAGTTCTTACACTTTGTTCTGTGCAGTGACTGCAGCATGACTAGTGGAAGCTTGCTGAGCTTCTCTGGGGGAGATAACAGACATCATTTAAGATGTCCTGAGAGCTTTGGGCTTGAGGCTTGATAGAAAATCTTTCATGGGGAACTGAAAAGGGAGTGGTGAATACGTCTGTCCATGAGGTTAATGGTCCAATTGTAAGTACAGTATATTACAATTTACATTTACCAAAATTACCAGTAGCCATGCATTTCAAACTCATGAAAGGTCTTGTGGCTCTGCTTTCAGGTTTCCATGTCTACATTGCAAGCACTGACTGCAATTAGAAGATCTCTTGGTCTTCATGTGTCCAGGACCTCTCCTTTGTGTCAATTTTAGATTACGTTGTCTTAAATCATGTCATAGAGCTGTACAGCACAGAAACAGACCCTTCAGTCCCGTTCGTCCGTGCCGACCATTCATCCTAAATTAACTTGCTCCCACTTGGCCCATATCCCTCTAAACCTGTCCTATTCATATACCATCCATATACCTTTTATATATCAGGATTCCTGATGAAGGGCTCTAGCCTAAAACATTGATTTTCCTGCTTCTCGGATGCTGCCTGACCTGGTCTGCTTTTCCAGCAAAACACTCTCAACTCTGCTCTCCAGCATCTGCAGACCTCACTGTCTCCTACCTGATCTTTAAAGGACCCTATTCTCTCGCTAGTTACTCTTTTGCTCTTTTAATGTATTTGTAGAATCTTTTTGGTTTCTCCTTAACTCTATTTGCCAAAGATATCTCATGTCCCTTTTTTGCCCTCCTGATTTCCCTCTTGAGTATACTCTTACTGCCCTTATACTCCTCGAAGGATTCACTCAATCCCAGTTGTCTATACCTGATATATACTTTCTTCTTTTTCTTGACCAGAGCCTCAATTTCTCTGGTCATCCAACATTTCCTATATCTACTAGCCTTGACCTTCACACTAATACCACCTCTGGACTCTCATGATCTCAGTTTTGAAGGTCTCCCAATTTCCAACCATCACTTTATCTATGATTAGACTCTCCCAATCAACATTAGCAAGTTCTTTCCTCGTACTGTCAAAATTGCCTGAGTTTTTTCAGCAATTTCTGGTTGTGTTTCCCATAACTCTGCTTCTCAGCTTTTGCATAAAACATTGAAATAATTAAGCCACTTTTGTGAAACATTATAAATGAGGTCAATATCCCTCCAAACACATCTCAGTCACCATAATTTCTTTCCTAGTTTTGATAGAAAGATGGTTTGGGGGGACTGGGAGATGAGGGCCATGCTTGACATAGGCCACACCTACTGGGGTGAAGGGATAGAAATCAGGAGTAGGAATCATAATTAATGTTCACCTCTTACAACCTAGGGTACTGGGCCAACTGTCACACCTATGTCCTTGGATACTCTACACACTGGCAATCAGTTATGGGGTCTTCTTGGAATGTAAGAATCATTTGTTGACTATGTCTTCAAGAGGACTCTGTGGTCTTTTGTTTGAAAGATAAGCCAAGTCTGTGAAGCAAGAAAGAGTGGGCTGTTGGAATGTCTTGAAGAATGTTGATTTCATAATTGTGTTTTGTCTGAAAAGAAATTGATTGACGTGCCTATGGAAAGCTGTGTTTGTTAAAAAGGCTTGTTAGTTCATGTGAGTACATGTGTTTTAAAAAGAGAATGAGCCAAGCATTTGATAATCTCTCTTTTCTGTGAGAAACAATAAGTGTTTTCCAGGAAAATGTAAAAGCAGTAACTGGTGACAAGTGGAATGTTGTAGCTAGCATTTTGGTCTGATGTGTCAAATAGTATCTGAGGGAGGCAAGCTGGCCGCAAAACAGTTTCCTCATTGGAGACTGGCGATGCCAGCATGCCGGTCCATTTTAAACAATTGTCCTGATGAAGTGATTGCTGGTTTAATCAAATAGTTCCTGGGGTGGCTAAATTGCTTGTTGTATCTAGGGATATGCAGGCTAGGTGGATTAGGCATGGTAAATGTAGGGTTATAGGGATAGATAGGGATGGGTCTGGGTGCGATGCTCTTCGGAGGGTCGCTGTGGTCTTGATGGGCTGAATGGCCAGCTTCCACACTGTAGGGATTCTACCATCCTACAGCTTATGTGTTGGGGCAGTGGACGGGTTGTTGTTGTGTTGTTCAGAATGCAGTGGCTGACAAATTTCCGCAGTGAAACTGACACATCCCAGTTTCTGGTTTGCCACAATTTACATGTTCAATCACCACAGCATTGCTTTGTGCTGTACCAGGTGTGGTGCAGGAATATCATGTTGTCAAAAGATTGTGGACACAATTCCTGTGCCAGAAGGTTTGAAAGATTCGGGACAGTACATGGGGAGAAATTTGCACAGATCTCTTCAATCCACCAGCAATATGCTTTTCCTTACACCAGCCCATTTGATTAAACCCACAGGGCTGAACAGTCACAACAGTCACAGAGTTTAAGGGCAGTCACAGCAGGATGGTATGGGAGGAAGAATCCTCCAGTAATCACTGTTTTTACTGAAGCTCATCCTCATTTGTCTCACAGAGCAACAGTAGACTCATTTTGGACTGGCCATGACCTCTGTTCAACCACACAACATTAAAAAGCTCCAGTTGTGAGGAAGAGTTACGTTGGGGTCCAAACATTAACTCACTTTCTCTATCTATAGATGCTGTCAGACCCTGTTGCATTTCTCTAGCATTTTCCTGCATTTTTGTTTCAGATTTTCAGCATCTGCAGTATTTTGCTTTTATCAGTAATTACACAAGTTTCTCATGCACGGAACAGGTTTTATTCCCAGTTCTTTTAACTTCTGCGCCATACTTGCAGCTCTGTTTTTCATGGATTTTTCTCCCTTGTTTGGGAAGTCATCTTGAGGGTATACAGCACATTGGTGAGGCCTCTTCTGGAGCACTGAGTCCAGTTCTGGTCACCCAGTTGTAGGAAGGATATTATTAAGCTGGAGAGGGTTCAGAAGAGATTTACCAGGATATTGTTGGGTATGAAGATTTGAATTACAAGGAGAGGTCAGGTAGCGTGGAACCTTCTTCACTAGAGCATAGGAGGTTGAGCCTTGACCTTACAGAGGTCTGTAAAATCATAAGGGGCATATATAGAGTTAATAGTAAGTGTCTTTTCCCTAGGATGGAGGATTTCAAGATGAGGGGGGATATTTTTAAGATGAGAGGAGTGAGATTTTAAAAAGACATGTGGGGCAATTTGTTTTACACAGGGGGTGGTTCACATGTGGAATGAACTGTCTGAGGAAATGGTGGATGTGGGCACAATTACAATGTTTAAAAGACATTTGGATAAGTACATGAATAGGAAAGGTTTGGAAGGATATGGGCCAGCAGTGAGACTAGTTTAGTTTGAGATAATGTTCAGCATTGACTGGTTGAACTGAAGGGTCTAATTCCTTGCTGTATGAGTCTATGACTAATAACTGAGGAGAAAGTGAGGTCTGCAGATGCTGGAGATCAGAGCTGGAAATGTGTTGCTGGAAAAGCGCAGCAGGTCAGGCAGCATCCAGGGAACAGGAGAATCGACGTTTCGGGCATAAGCCCTTCTTCAGGAATCGGGCTTATGCCGGAAGCGTCGATTCTCCTGTTCCCTGGATGCTGCCTGACCTGCTGTGCTTTTCCAGCAACACATTTCCAGCTATGACTAATAACTGATCAAGCACAGTGAATGCCAATAGCAACCTGACTCACATGAGCAAACACAGAAAAATTGAACACTCCAACCAATTCCCTCACCCTCACTCTGAAAATTACAGTGGAAATCAAGAAATTTCTTCCTGAATTGTAATTGTTAACATATGCAAGGACCTGACCCCAAACTTATTGGCAACTCAAAATGCAGCCCAATTACTATGCCTCACTAATCTACTATTCAATGATAATGAGCTTGGGGAGAAACCAGAAGTGAAGATGATTTGTTTTAATTGTGAACCCATCTTAATCTGTATCCAGAGCATTATGGTTGCATGTAAATTATCTGTGCCTCTCAGCATTTTGAGGGCATGGATTATACCCACACCCCTTGAACAGTTTTACTGATTATGCTTCATTGTACTACAGAAAGAAAGAACAATATCAGCGCATTTAAGAGTAAGGTTACTGTGTTCCAACTGGAATAGTTATGGCGGGTTTTTTTGCTCATCTTTGATAAGTCAATGTTTAAAATCAATCTTTACATCTCAAAAAGTAAATTGTTTTCGATCTTCGACTGAGCCTAACAGTTAACTGTAGAAAATGCAGTGGTACTTTGGTTTTGCTGTAATGTTTAT
Source organism: Chiloscyllium plagiosum (assembly GCF_004010195.1). NCBI lineage: Eukaryota > Metazoa > Chordata > Chondrichthyes > Orectolobiformes > Hemiscylliidae > Chiloscyllium > Chiloscyllium plagiosum. The sequence goes on along the minus strand of NC_057729.1, from coordinate 7,407,072 downwards.
ATTAGAGAAAACTGTAATTACATTTTTATATTGTTACAATAGCCCATTTTCAATAACAGAATTGTCAAATCTTCATTTGTATCACCTTTCAATAAAAAAAACTTTTCAATTCAAAGTTGGGATATATTGCAGCTTCTAGGCAATTTATTTGAGCATCACAGAACGTTGCAAGTGCCGCTTCTTCAGCTGGCACCATTGCCATGGTAACAGACCTGAGGCTAAGTCATATTGATTGGAAATCATTTGAACTCAATCAACTGATCACAACAGGAGCAAAACCGAGTTCCTACTTTCAGATTACTGAGCAGATCTAAAAGTAGCAATCCTCTGAGTAAACGTTGGATAAGTTGGGATAAAACAAAAGATACTGCGGATGTTAGAACTCTGAAACAAGAACAGAAATTGCTGCATAAAGTCAGCAGGTTTGGAAATGTCTGGGTAGAGAAAACTGTGAAAGTTTTGAATTCAGTGACCTTTCTTCAGAAGTTGGATAAGCTGGAGTTGTTATTATGTTACAGTTATTATAACTGTAAAATACACATGACAATAAATCATTCATTCATTTATATAGGACTTGAAGGAGCGGAGAGTCAAAGGTGGAAAGAAGGTCATACCTTCTATGTGGTGCTATATATTGAGTCTGAGTTTTGTGGTGAATTGTGTTGGCATGGATGCAAGCAACCAAAGAAAATGGCTAATATTTTACTCCAACATACTGGATCTCCTTTGTCTACTCCGCCTGTTCCATCCTCAAAATGTTGAACAAATTTGGCAAGCACAATTTTCTTTTCATAAAACCATGTTGCCTTTGCCTGATATGATTTTCCAAATACCCTCCTTAATAATGGATCTAGCACTTTCCCAATGATAGATCATAAGTTACCTGACCTAGTTGCCTGCTTTCTTTCTCCTGCCTTTCTGGAATAGACAACAGAAGATTTCCTGGGAAAGGGAGAGGAGGAAAGTAAGATGGATAAAAAAAATCATGAGAAATGTTCAACATTGCATGAACCCTATAACATTCTTCCTGCTGGCAGTCTCTCTTATCTCACTGACATGAATTTAAAGAACCTCCTGCCTTTAACAGTTGCTGTCCAACCTTGCAAAGAGCAGAATAAGATGTCTGCACAATTGGCAGTTCATATGATTTCACAGGAAATGATAAGCAAAAACATCGATTAAGCTTTTGGAAATTTTCAGTGCTGCAGTTTTGAGCATTTCTTTGAAGGAGAAAATTATTCCAGAATATGATGTGCAGATGGAAAGATATTTTCAAAAGTTCACATTTTTGACAATCATGTTGCAGGATTTTCAATTTTTTAAAGCAATAACAAAAACTTCTGGATGTCTCCTCAGGTTACATTTTTGCACCAGCATCAATTAGAAAACTCTTTGTTTTCAATTTTAAAGTCATACAGTCATACAGATATACAGCCATACAGATATACAGCACAGAAACAGACCCTTAGGTCCAACTCATCCATGGCAACCAGATATCCTAATCTAATCTAGTCCCATTTGCCAGCACTTGGCCCATATCCTTCCAAACCCTTCCTATTCATATACCCATCCAGATACATATTAAATGCTGCAATGGTGGCTCAGTGGTTTGTACTGCTGCCTCACAGTGCCTAGATCTGGGTTCGATTCCAGCCTTGGGTGATTGTCTGGGTGGAGTCTGCACATGCTTCCCATGTCTAAGTGAGTTTCCTCCCACAATCCAAAAATGTGCAGATCAGGTGACTTGGCCATGCTAAATTGCCTGTAGTGTTAAGTGCATTAGTCAAGGGTAAATATAGGTTGGGGAAAGGGTCTGGGTGGCTTACTCTTCAGAGGGCCGGTGTGGACTTGGTGGGCCGGATGGTCTGTTTCCATACTGTAGGGAATCTAATCAAATTGTACCAGCCTCTACTACTTCCTCTGGTAGCATATTCCATACATTCACTATCCTCTGTGTGAAAAGGTTGCCCCTTAGGACTTTTTTTTATCTTTCCCCTCTCACCCTAAACCTATGCCCTCTAGTTCTGGACCCCTCCAGTTCAGGGAAAAGACTTTGTCTACTTACCCTATCCATGTCCCTCATGATTTTATAAACCTCTATAAGGTCACATCTCAGCCTCCGACGCTCCAGGGAAAACAGTCCCAGACTATTCAGCCTCTCCCTGTAGCTCAAATCGTCCAACCCTGGCAACATCCTTGTAAACCTTTTCTGAACCCTTTCAAGTTTTGCAACATCCTTCAAATAGGAGGAAGACCAGAATTTCACACAATATTCCAAAAGTGACCTAACCAATGTCCTGTACAGCTGCAACATGACCTCCCAACTCCTATACTCAATGCTCGGACCAATAAAGGAAAGCATACCAAACGCCTCCTTCACTATCCTATCTACCTGTGACTCTACTTTCAAGGAACTAGTAGGTGTGCGTTTTTCTGGAAGAAACAGTTGCACAAGCCCTGTTCCAGAAGTGGGAGTTTCTTTGTCTCTTACTGTGGATCATAGAATCACAAGAGGATTCTTGTTATGGCACAAGAGGAAGCCATTCAGCCGATCACACTTGTGCCAGCTCTGTTACTTAATCCCAATTTCCTGCCTTTTCCTGTAATCCTGAACACCATTTCTATATAAACAATGATCCAATGCCCCCCTGAATGCCTCACTTGAACCTGCTTCCATCTCCTTTCCAAGTTGTGCATTCCATCACCTGACTACTCTCAGCTGCCCGCTCTCCAAGGAGTGCACTCCCATCCTATCCCCATATTTGACATTTCTCATTCTTGTACAGTGTTCTGCTCTCTTTCCATTGCATTCACATCTTCCCTCTAACGGGGGAAGCGAGGCCTAAAAAGTATTTTGCACAGGTTCAACATCACCTCTATGAGTTTGTACTCTGTGCCTCTATTAATAACGCCACGGACACTGTCTGCTTTATTTATTGTTCTCTCCACCTGTTCTGCCACTTCCAATGATCTACGCACACATGCACTGAGGTCTAGCTGCTCCTTCCTCTTCTTTATAAATATACCCCCTCTATTGAATATTGCTTTTCAATGTCTTTCTGGCCAAAATGTTTTTTCACATTTCATACATTGATGCATATTGTTTTTAAAAACAAACTTTTTGAAGGAATGAGTCAGTGATGAGCAGGCGTTCTGCCTACCTATTTTCTCATGCTGTTGGTGTCTCTCAGATTGAGGTAACAAGTTTGATTCAGCCCGATTTGATTCAAACCCGTATTCATTTCCATAAGCTTAATGGAAATTACACAGTGTGGATACAGACATTTTGACTTCATCAGTCCATGTCAGCACCTACCTGCCAAATGAGCCAATAGTGCCATAATGTTTACCCATTCTGTTCTCCTATCCTATTATTGCCTTTTGCTTTATGTCCCAGCCCAGAGGAATTTTAAATGTTGTCCTGATCTCTGTATTAAAACCGAGGAAGTGAATTCCTTGTGCTCTGAACTCCCCGTGTGTTCAGTTTTAACTGCCCTCTTACCTACATCTTTTACATCTACTGTATCTTTGTTCAGTTTTTCTTGACACTTCAACTATCAAAAACAAATTCCATCTTGTTAATTATGAATCTTGGAAACTGTTTGGTCTGAATGCATTTGTGCCCCTTTGCTCTTACGATAATTTTCACAGTCAATTCAGAAGAATTCAGAGAATGCTCTTGATCTCTGAATAACCATTGTTGCATTGTCTCTTTGCTGTCAAAGAAGTCTAGCACAGAATTTACGAATGAGAGGAACCGTATTGTTGAAGAGGAGAGTGTGAAACGGACTGGTAAGCTCGAGGAGATACATGTTAGGAAGGAAGATGTGTTGGACATTTTGAACAACTTGAGGATAGACAAGCCCC
>NC_057729.1:7396584-7402447 GCF_004010195.1 Chiloscyllium plagiosum | reverse complement strand
AGAGTCGTGAAGTGGTGTTGCAACTGTACAGGACTTTGGTTAGGCCGCATTTGGAGTACTGTGTGCAGTTCTGGTCGCCTCACTTTAGGAAAGGTGTGGAAGCTTTGGAGAGGGTGCAGAGAAGATTTACCAGGATGTTGCCTGGAATGGAGAATAGGTCGTACGAGGATAGGTTGAGAGTGCTAGGCCTTTTCTCATTGGAAGGGCGAAGGATGAGGGGTGACTTGATAGAAGTTTTTAAGATGATCAGAGGAATAGATAGAGTAGACAGTCAGAAACTTTTTTCCCCGGGTACAACAGAGTGTTACAAGGGGACATAAATTTAAGGTGAAGGGTGGAAGGTATAGGGGAGATGTCAGGGGTGGGTTCTTTACCCAGAGAGTGGTGGGGGCATGGAATGCGCTGCCTGTGGGAGTGGTAGAGTCAGAATCTTTGGTGACCTTTAAGCGGCAATTGGATAGGTACATGGATGGGTGCTTAAGCTAGGTCAAATGTTTGGCGCAACATCGTGGGCCGAAGGGCCTGTTCTGTGCTGTATTGTTCTATGTTCTATTGTTCTATGTTCTAGAAGCTTGGTGGAAAATTAACCTTGATAAACCTTGATAAGACAGCATTGATTATGCATGGGTGACCATTGGCTACATACACTTTAGTAAAATAGACAGCTTGTCTGCTCATTTCACCATTGCATTGTATCTAGAGAGGAAGGTGACCAATTGAGTGTGCCATAATATAAATGTCAGTTACTGTCCCAGAGAAAGCAACATCAACTCTGAGTCAGGGGATAGAGGGTCCATGTTCCACTCCACAGAACTGAGCACATAATCTAGGCCAGCACTTATGTACAATACTGAAGGAATACTACAATGTACTAAGTGCCATTTTCAGTTGATATCCAAAACTGAGAATTAGTTTAGCGTCTTATATGTACATAAAGATCCCCCAGAACTCCTATGAGCAAAAGCTGAACAGGTTGGTACTCTACTCAATAGCGTTTAGAAGAATGAGAGATGACGTCATTCAAATATTTAGGATTCTTAACGGGCTTGATAAGGTATGTGCTGAGTGAACGATTTCCTTCATGGAAGACTCTAGGACCAGAGGCATAGTCTCAGAATAAAGGGGCACCAATTTAAGACTAAGAGGAGGAATTTCTCCTCTCAGGTAGTTGAGGGTTTTTGGAATTCCTAGGCACATAGAGCTGCGGGGTCAGAGTGTTTGCATAGATTTAGGCTGAGATAGATTCTTGATCTGTAAGAGAATCAAGGGTTACAGGGAAAGGTCAAGAAAATGCCAGATCAGTGATGATTCTACTGAATGGCAGAGCAGGCTTGAGGTGCCAAACGACCTACTCCTCTTCCCATTTCCTCTGGTCTGATAGTCTATCAGAATCACAGTAGTGTTATGGTACAGAAGGAGACCATTTAGCCCATCATGACTCTTTTACTGCCATGCTTTTGTTTTTGCTGCACCACACTGCACGTTGATTCTATTCAAATAACCATTAATGCCCTTTTGAATGCCTTGCTTGGATGTGCCTCTATCACCCTTCCAGGCAGTGTGGTCCAGATCCCAACAACTCGCAGCATGAAAAAGCTTTATTTTACATCACCTGTGTTTCATTTGCAGATTCATTTTGAGTTGTGTGCCCTTTTGTTTTCAATACACTTACGAGCAGTTTATTTCTATCTATTCTGACTCGATCTCTCATGATGTTGAAATTAATCAATCCCCTGTTAGCCTCTCCAATTCACCACCAAGTTCCTCGACCCTGAAACCATTCCTGTAAACGTCTTCTGCACTCTCTCCAATGTGTTCACATCTTTCCTGAAGTGTAGCATATGGAACTGTACACAACCTTGCAGCTAAGGTCTAACTAATGTCTGATTAAAGTTCAACATAGCTTCTTTGGTCTTGTACCTGAGAATCCGTCTGATAGGAATGTGTTTATTAACCTTTTCCTCCACTTGGCCTAACACCTTTCATGACAAATGCACATAAAACACGCATGTCCCTTTGCTTTAGAGTAATAGCATTTATTCTGTACTGTGCCCATCTTCTTTCGACAAAAGATATGCCTCATCTCACATTTCTTTGCATTGAACCTCATCTGTCACCTATCCACCAACTCCAGCAACTTGTCAACATCGTTTTAAAGTTTAAGACTGCCCCGTTCACAATTTAAAATGCTTTCAAGTTTTGAATCACCTTCAAATGATGAAATAGTTTCATTGTTTGCCTCTGAATGTTAATGTACACTCGGAAAAGCAAGAAAATAACGACCACTGGGGAACATCACTGCAAACTGCAAACAGAATTATTTGAAGAAATGTAAGGTGGCTCTCCTGTCATACTAGCCCATAGTCAGCTGACACACAAAATAAATGTTCTACCATTTATTTCACTACTCTTTGTGGCATTTCCTGCGTATAGACTGCTGCATTTTTCATCTTGCAACATATTTTCAAAAGGACTTTATTGGCTGTGAACTGTTTTGGGGCATATATTTAAGTATACTCAAACTCTGCGGTTATAGAGTCATAGAGTCATAGAGATGTACAGCATGGAAACAGACCCTTCGGTCCAATCTGTCCATGCCGACCAGATATCCCAACCAAATCTAGTCCAAACTGCCCATATCCCTCCAAACCCTTCCTATTCATATACCCATCCAAGTGCCTTTTAAATGTTGCAATTGCACCAGCCTCCACCACTTCCTCTGGCAGCTCATTCCATGCATGTACCACCTTCTGAGTGAAAAAGTTGCCCCTTAGGTCTCTTTTATATCTTTCCCCTCGCACCCTAAACCTATGTCCTCTTCTTCTGGACTCCTTGACCCCAGGGAAAAGACTTTGCCTATTTACCCTATCCATGTCCCTCATAATTTTGTAAACCTCTATAAGGTCACCTCTCAGCCTCCGACGCTCCAGGGAAAACAGCCCCAGCCTGTCCAGCCTCTCCCTATAGCTCAAATCCTCCAACACTGGCCACATCCTTGCAAATCTTTTCTGAACCCTTTCAAGTTTCACAACATCTTTTCAATAGGAAGGAGACCAGAATTACAAGCAATATTCCAACAGTGGCCTAACCAATGTTAGACACTATATAAATGCAAACTCATAATGTATCATTCTGTTAATAATGCCCATTACTTTTGAAATTTCAGTGCTGAGTTGAAATGGAACAGAGTTCTGTGTCTGCCTTTTCAAGGAGAAAACAGGTGAAAGCGTTGGCCCTCCTAGATAAAATAAGAATGGCCTGTTGTATGTATTCATGACCAGAAAACTTGCAAATATTGCATGTCCACAATAATATAAAAGTAAAAGCTGGAGTCAGAAAAATCAAGAGCCCAGATCATTATGATGGTGATTGATACCATATATGTAGCTGGAGATTGGCTGCAGACCCCTTAGAAGCAGATGGCACAACATTGGAACTGTTTCAAGTTGGAAGCTGGCATTGATTCTCAGATACTGGGATTAAGCTGTGCCCAGGCCTGTATATAAAAAGGATGTAAGATTGGCAGGGACATTTCTGCTGCCATCTATGTTTTTCCTCACTGTACTCTTTCATTGAATTAAAAAAAAGACAAGAGAACACCAAAAGATTCCAACTGTATGGTCATCCAAACAATGAATGTGGCTCATGCTGCAGGTTAGCTTATGACTCTCCAGAAATGACCATGTGAAATGGGTAAAGCGTACAGAATGAAATTACAATGCAGAGAGTCAGGAGAATTAGTAATTCTTCCTCTCAGATACATAATTGTAAATCTTTTCACTGTCAACTTAGAGGTGGCATGGTGGCTCAGTGGTTACTATTGCTGCCTCACAGAGCCAGGGACCTAGGTTCAATTCCAGCCTTGGGCGGCACGGTGGCACAGTGGTTAGCACTGCTGCCTCGCAAGGCCAGAGACCCGGGTTCAATTCCCGACTCAGGCGACTGACTGTGTGGAGTTTGCACGTTCTCCCCGTGTCTGCGTGGGTTTCCTCCGGGGGCTCCGGTTTCCTCCCACAGTCCAAAGATGTGCAAGTCAGGTGAATTGGCCATGCTAAATTGCCCGTAGTGTTAGGTAAAAGGGGTAATTGTAGGGGTATGGGTGGGTTACGCTTCGGCGGGTCGGTGTGGACTTGTTGGGCCGAAGGGCCTGTTTCCACACTGTAAGTAATCTAAAAAACTGTCTGTGTGGAGTTTCTGCATTCTCCCCGTATCTGTTTTTCTTCCACAATCCAAAGATGTGCAGGTTGGGTGAATTGCCCATAGTGTTCAGGGATGCATTAGTTAGGGGTAAATATAGGATAGGGGAATGGGTCTGGCTGGGTTACTATTTGGAGGGTCAGTGTGGACTTGTTGGGCTGAAGGACCTCTTTCCATCCTGCTGGAGTTCTATTATCTCAGAACTGATGTGAAACTAAACTAAAACAAAGAACTGTGGATGCTGGAAATCTGAAATAAAGAGAAATCAGAAAGGGCTGGAGAAATTCAGCAGGTCTGGCAGCATATATGGAGAGAAAAAAAGTCAACATTTCAAGTCCACTGACTCTTTGTCAGAACAGATACAGAACATTCATTGCACAGTAGTGGACTTCTTATCCAGTTAGATCCAAACAGTTGCTGCTGATGTAATTATTTCTGCTAGGGCAAATTTAGTAACATGTAACTTTAAATGATTGCTTTTCACTTTATGACCAGACATTTATAAAACTCATGGATTGAAAATATTACTTAAGCTGACCCACCTTAAAGGAGGGACAGCTGCATTGTGAGAGGTTCCATCATTCAGACAAGATTTTAAATTCACAGATGCAAAGATGTTAGAGAACAGAAAGAAGCCATTTGGCCCATCATTTCCATGCTAACCAACAAAGATCTGAATACTTTCATCCCATTTTTCGAATTCTGACCTATTGCCCTGAAAGCTATGGCAGTACAAGTGAATATCTACATATTACTTAAATGTTACAAGAGTTTCTTAATCAATCACTAATTCAGGTAGTGAGTTCCAGACTGCCATCACCTTCTGAGTGAAAACGATTTCTCCTCAATTTTCCTTTTAGCTTTCTACCTCTTATCTTAAATCAATGGCCTCCAGTGATTGTCCATTCTCCTAATAATGAAAGTGCCTTTCTGTCCACCCCGTCTATGCCCCTCAATCTAAACTGTCAGGTCCTCCCTTAACATTTGCTGATCTCAGGCAAACAACCTCAGCCTATCCAAAATTGCCTCATAATTCAGACACTCCAACCCCAGGTTGTACTTTCCCTAGTGCAATCACATCTTTCCTATAACATGGTAGTCAATAGACAATAGACAATAGACAATAGGTGCAGGAGTAGGCCATTCAGCCCATCGAGCCTGCATCGCCATTCAATATGATCATGGCTGATCATTCCTAATCAGTATCCTCTTCCTGCCTTATCTCCATAACTCTTGATTCCACTATCTTTGAGAACTCTATCCAACTCTTTCTTAAATGAATCCAGAGACTGGGCCTCCACTGCCCTTTGAGGCAGAGCATTCCACACAGCCACCACTCTCTGGGTGAAGAGGTTTCTCCTCATCTCTGTCCTAAATGGTCTACCCCGTATTTTTAAGCTGTGTCCTCTGGTTCGGCACTCACCATCAGCGGAAACATGTTTCCTGCTGCCAGAGTGTCCAATCCTTTCATAATCTTATACGTCTCAATCAGATCCCCTCTCAGTCTTCTAACCTCAAGAGTATACAAGCCCAGTCGCTTCAGTCTTTCAGTGTAAGGTAATCCTGCCATTCCAGGAATTGACCTCGTGAACCGACACTGCACTCCCTCAATAGCCAGAATGTCTTTCCTCAAATTTGGAGACCAGAACTGCACACAATACTCCAG
>NC_057729.1:7387078-7393965 GCF_004010195.1 Chiloscyllium plagiosum | reverse complement strand
CCTTTCCGAGTTTTCTGCCTCATTGATACAGTTGTCTTTCTTGACTTCTCTTGTTCTAACTTTCCCTTCAATTTCCTTTTTAAACATCCAGTTTGTCCCCTCCCCCCCGCTACTTAGTTTAAATGTAGCTGTGTTGCAGTAGAAAACCTGCCTGCCCGAATGCTGGTCCCTAACCTATTAAGGTGCAAGCCGTCTCTCTTGTAGAATTTATGCTTACCACAAAATATACCCCAGTGATCCAAGAACTTAAATCCTTGCTTCCTGCACCAGTTCCCCAACCACACGTTCAAGTCCATTATCTCCCTGTTTCTGGCCTCAACAGCCCGAGGAACTGGAAGCAAACCGGAAATAACCACCTTGGACGTCCTGCTTTTCAGCCTTCTTCCTAGTTCTCCGAAGTCCCGCTGTAGTATGTTCCTCCTCTTCTTCCGACATCATTTGTACCAACATGTACCACCACCTCTGGCTCTTCACCCTCGTCCTTGAGGATTTCCTGCACTCTGTCCGCGATGTCTTTCACCCTGGCACCAGGAAGGCAACACACCTTCCTTAATTCCGTCTGCTGCCACAAAAACCCTGGTCAGTTCCTCTCACGATGGATCCCCCTATTATCACGGCTCTGTGCGATGTCCGATTCTTCCACTCTGCCTCTGCGCCAACTTTTGATTGACAGACCTGGCCGCCTTGCGGACTGGCAGTGTCATCAGCTTCAACTTGTTCCTGACAGGTACTTCTCCCGGGGTCTCCTGCACCTGTCTCCTCTCTGCCTTCAGGAAGGTGACCAGAACTGCATGCAGTATTCCATATGTGGCCACTCCAGGATTGTATACAGCTCCAGAATAACCTCCCTACTCTTGTATTCTTTGCTTCAGCTAAAGAAAAGGACGAATCTCATATTACCTTTTTAAACCTCTTATGTACATGCCCTTCTACCAAGGCACCTCTTCAGGGTTTCCGGTGTCCCATCATTCATAGAGTAATCCTTTGTATGATTATTGGTGGACGGTCAATCACGTTTGAAACATTGCCACTATTCTAATACAGGACATGTGAAAGCATAACAAACTCCCACAAATAACAATGTGAAAATTACTGGATTCTCTGTTAAAAATTGCACAACACCAGTTGTAGTCCAACAGCTTTATGTGGAAGCACTAGCTTTCGGAGCGCCTGATGAAGGAGCAGTGCTCCAAAAGCTAGAGCTTCCAAATAAGCCTGTTGGCTGATAACCTGGTGTGATTTTTAACTTTGTCCACCCGAGTCCAACACCAGCTCCTCCACATCATGGATTATCTGTGGCATTGATTCAGTGAAAAATATTGGGCAGAGGACTGAAGTGAACTCTCTTGCTGGTTTTCAAATTAATCTTCAAATTTGTGGTTTGGGAACTTTTATGACCACTTAAGATGACACATAGGATCTTGCTTTAGCATCTCACTCAAAAGAGTACAACTTCTAGAATTGCCACAGTTGCTCAAAGGTGTTCTTGTGGTCTTGTGGTAGTGTCCCTACCTTTACCCCAGGTTCAACCTGTTCTGAGGTGTAACATTCCTGAGTAGGCTGATTTTAAAAAAGTCAGCTTTAATTACTGTGCTCAATTCCCACAGTGAGACTTAACATTCAACATTCTAACTCAGAACAGGAGTTTTATCAACTGAGCCAAAGCTAATATAGTGAGTTAAAGTGTCAATCGGAAAATCATGGGTGCCATCTACTTTACAGATTTCATTGGATTTCTAAGATCTACAAACTTTTTTTCCTCAAATCAGACTGTCCCAACTGTCACAAAATTTAGCTGGACAGAGTAATAGCCCAGCCATAAGTATTTGCAGGTAAACAAAATTAGCACAATGGATTTAATAATTAAATCTAAACAACGTGTTCGTTATTAAAGGTTAGTAGTTGCTAAAAAAGAACAAAGAGCGATGGCATGACAGCATCAATATATTCCTGGGAAGCTGTTCAGGGAGAAGATTAAGAATAGAAAAGAAAGAAATATGAACTATTTCTAATGCTTGCTCAATATTTCAAATGCTACAATTTTTTTAGGGACAGTTTGAATCAACCAACTTAATTGATTGCATTCAACTTTCTGCACAAAGGAAACATTACCTTTTTTTTAGCTTCATAGCCTGTTGCAAATTTAACAAAGACTGCATATCAGCAGCTTGCCCATAGAAACTGAAGCAGTTTCTTATTTTGTGTGATGTATCACAGATGCATTTTCCAACCAGCAAGAGCTTTCCCGTGAGACCTGACAGTGACATGATTTAATATGTAGATAATATGTCCTGTACACAAGTAAGCTCCATCTGAAAAATCCAACAATGAAATATGGAATTGTCTGCATTATTGGCTTACATTTTTAAAACGGCAGATTGGGATTTGGGAATTGGGATGAATTGTTTCAGATAATGTGCATGGCTGACTGCACCCCACAGCACAGCAGATAACTCACAGATGGTTGGGAGAGGTTTCAAAAACAGATCTGTTGTGTAAAATTAAAGCAAAATACTGCAGATGCTGAAAATATGAGATAAAATGCAGAAGGTGCTGGAGAAACTCAGCAGAGCTGGCAGATTTCTTGAACAGAGAAGCAGTTACCAATTTGAGTTTGATGTGATTTTTCTTCGAATCTGTCAGTAGCTGCTGAAGAATCTTTGCTTCCTTGAACAAAGAGTGGACAAGACATCAGCTCGAAAATGTACGACCATACACACTTCGCTTTGCAAGCTTACAATGCCAGTTATTAAGGAATATTAGATGAAAACATTTGATTTCTCTCTGTTGTTGACCTTGGTTTGGATCTGTACTTTGAAAAATATTTGAACTGCATTATTCTTTTTTATGGTCTAGGTTTTGATAGATTCGAAGAAGGTTGATGGATGACTCAGTAGCATCAGAAAGGTAAGAGGGAAGAGATGAAACAGCAAAAAATGATTTATTCCAGCCAATAATGCATACCACCTTCTACCTGACACTGACTCATATTGGCCTTGTAGAGATCACCACAGTCGAACATATTGCTTCGCAAGGAATAGGTTAGGTCATAATGGAAGGAAGAGAGAGAGAGTGAGTAAATGAATGGTGACTGACGTGACAACACTATGGTTTTAAGATGTATAATTTGTCCTGCTTTTTTTTTGAAGAGAGGTTGTAAGATGGAGGTGGAGGAGCTGTCCAATTATATCCAATAAAGTAAACAGCTTGTGAGCCCTTCAGGTTGTGTTTAAAGCAGGAATCATAAGAGCAGCCTGAACAGGTGGGTTCAAACACCTACAGAAACAGAAGTTTTAATTTTAGTTTTTCAGTAGCAGCTGCTGGGATCTTGAAACTGGATTTGGAAGCTGCAGTACATCTCTCCTTGCTACTCTCTCTCAGAGTTTTGATGTCTTTCCTCCTAGACTGGAGAATTGCCCTATGAGACAATCTATTTAGCTGAATTTGCTTTTGGCAAGGGTGTGTTTATGGGTTATTACTCTGTTGGAACAGTGGCTGTTGAATAGTTACATAATCTGTTATACTTTTAAGTTTTCCAGTAGAGTTAGGTTATTTCAAATTCTTCTTTTTTGTTGCATTTTAACTGTAGTGTATGAATCAAGTGCATTTTATTTCAAATCTGGCAGTTTGGCGAATCAAATTAATTCTGGAATGCACTGCCTGGCACTTGCCTTTAAAATAAAAAAAGTTTGAGTCTTGACTATCTTCTTAATGTATTTTGAGTGGTTGGGGGTGGGTGGGTTAGTCTTGTCCATAATACTGAGTTGAATAAAATCCTTGGAAATAAGACTTAACAAATCCTTTATGTTGCGAAGTACAAAGGCATGCCAATGACCTTATGAATATTTCTTAATTATAGTGAAACAATATGCAGGTTGTAAAAATTAAAGGCACCAGCTCATGTATGGCATTTACAAAGGTAGTGTATTATCTATATCAAAAAATCTCAGAGATTTGGATTGATGCAAACTTATTATCCTGTGCACCAAGAGTTGAAATGTTTTGCCAAACCAATCAGAAAGATAGCAGTCCTTCAATGAAAGTCCAAAATACAGCATGTAATATGAAAATGGCACTCAAATTTAATTTCAGCTCAATTCCATCTTTAAAACCCAGTAAAACAATGAGCTATAATGAAGAGTGTAGCCATCCATAGAAATATGACTGACTATTAATCAGATGAAAGACTTTATAAACAATTTGAGAAGAGTCTCCAGCTCATCATTTTTGATGCCTTTGGTTCTGCTAATCTCTCCAACAACTCTTACCCAATTGAAATAGTTTTATTTTGTTACTTCACAAACATGATTGTTATCTAATCTTTTTAGGGGTATTCTGGCAGAACAAACTAATCAAGTTAACGATGGAGGAGGATTAGCCAGGCATTCACATTCTCTCTGTAAGTGTAAACATATTCAGATTGTTCGCTTCAGTGGTTAAGTCTGTGATGTCTTTTTGATCTAACTGAAAAGGCCACATGTTTCTTTGAACTGAAATACTTTTTTGTAAATCCCTCTCTGTAATTATCTAATGGTTTCAGATGTTATACTTTGTCATGAGCTTTTTGCTTCAAGCAATGTATTTGTACCTGATGAGGCAATGCTTATGTTAACTCCCATAACATGAGAATTAGACGTGACAATGTACTGCACTGATGATTTGGAGGTGACGGTGTTGGATGAGAGTGTACAAAGTTAAAAATCACATAACACCAGGTTATAATCCAACAGGTTTATTTGGAAGCACTAGCTTTCAGAGCGCTGCTCCTTCATCAGGTGGTTGTGGAGGATAAGATCATCAGACACAGAATTTCTAGCAAAAGTTTACAGTGCAACATAACTGAAATTATACATCGAAAAATACCTTGATTATTTGTCAAGTCTCTCATCTTTTAGACTGACCATGTTGATTTCAGTTCCTTAATAAATAAATCCCAGAACTTTTTTAAAGTTACATTCTGAAATGAACTTTAACAATAGGTGCCATGTTGGCTGAGATAATGCATTGAAGGTGTGAGGTGCCCTGTGTGAGGCTGTGCCACAATGTTCAGACTGATCCTATTTCTAAAAAAAAATGGATTTACAGAATCTTGCATGGATTCATGCATTTTTTGAGCAAATGTAATTCTGCAGGTATAAATTCACCCCACAAACTTATCTGTGTGTGTGAATGTGAGTGTGTGTATGTGTGTGTGGGAGGTATTGGTATGAGTGTCTGTGAGAGAGTGTGTGTATGTGTATGTGTTTGTGTGTGAGTGTAAAGGGGTATAAGTCTGTGAGAGGGTGCGTGCAGGGGTAAGAGTGTGGGAGTGTATATGTGAGCGTATGAGAGAGAGCAGTCATACTCCACAACGACCTGATGAAGGAGCAGCACTCCGAAAGTTAGTGCTTCCAAATAAACCTGTTGGACTATAACCTGGTGTTGTGTGATTTTTAAAAATGAACTGAGTAATTCAGTAAACTGTTATTCCAGCTTCTGGTAAGTGTCTATAGTACAGTCACAGGTACTTCAATATCTGACTAACAGGAAAGCTAATCAGTTACAAAAAGCAGAACTTTTCCATTAGGGTGTCGTACTTCAAAAGGCCCCACTTAAGTCTGAGGCCTTCATACACTCATGTCCATATGATATAGGAGAAGAATAGGCCCATTTGGCACACTGAATTTGCTCCACATTCAATTGTGGCTAATATGTTTCTCAACTTCATTCTTCTGCCTTCTTCCTGTTACCCTTGAACTCCTTAATGATCAAGAACCTATCTATCTCTGTCTTAAACAAACTCAATGACTTGGACTCCATAGCCTTTTGTGATAATGAGTCCCACAGATTCACGAATCTCTGGCTGAAATTATTCCTCCTTATCTCAGTTCTAGAGGGTCATTCCTTCAATTTCCAACTGTGCTTTCAGGTCCCTGTCTCTCCTATCAGTGGAAGCATCTTCACCGCATCCACTCTATCCAGGCCTCTCAGTATTCTGAAAATGTCAATCAAGTCCCCTTAGCCTTCGAAACTCCATAGAACACAAGCCCAGAGTCCTCAACCACTCCCCATATGACAAGCTCTTCTTGGAATCATAGAATCGCTGCAGTGTGGAAGCAGGCCATTTAGTCTATCACGTCCACACCAACCCTCTGATGAGCATTACATTCAGACCAGTCTCCCTTACCTACTCCTCTAAACCAGCATTTCTCATGGCTAATCCATCTATCCTACACATCCCTGGGCAGACTTCATAAAAAGCAGGGGAGTTATTACTTGTATTCTGGTCAAGTAGCTATCCCTCAGTCAATATCAAGAAAAAAGCCATAATCATGTAACTGAAAACCAGTCACTGGACCTGAAATATTAACTCTGCTGTCTCTTCACAGATAGAGTCATAGAGATGTACAGCATGGAAACAGACCCCCTCGGTCCAACCCATCCAGGCCTCCAGATATCCCCAACTCAATCTAGTCCCACCTGCCAGCACCTGACCCATATCCCTCCAAACCCTTAATATTCATATTCCCATCCAAATGCCTCTTGAATGTTGCAATTGTACCAGCCTCCACAATTTCCCCTGGCAGCTCATTCCATACACATACCACCTTCTGCATGAAAAAATTGCCCCTTAGGTCTCTTTTATATCTTTCTCCTCTCACTCTAAACCTATGCCCTCAGATTCTGGACACTCCGACCCCAGGGAAAACACTTCGTCTATTTATCTACCCATGCCCCTCATAATTTTGTAAACCTTCATAAGGTCACCCCTCAGCCTCCAATGCTCCAGGGAAAACAGACCCATCCTGTTCAGCCTCTTCTAATAGCTCAAATCCTCCAACCCTGGCAACATCCTTGTAAATCTTTTCTGAACCCTTTCAAGTTTCACAACATCTTTCCGATAGGAA
>NC_057729.1:7359836-7386738 GCF_004010195.1 Chiloscyllium plagiosum | reverse complement strand
GTCAGGCTCACTGGTCTATAGTTCCCTGGCTTGTCTGTACTGCCCTTCTTAAATAGTGGCACCACGTTTGCCAACCTCCAGTCTTCCGGCACCTCACCTGTGACTATCGATGATACAAATATCTCAGCAAGAGGCCCAGCAATCACTTCTCTAGCTTCCCACAGAGTTCTCGGGTACACCTGATCAGGTCCTGGGGATTTATCCACCTTTACACGTTTCAAGACATCCAGCACTTCCTCCTCTGTAATCTGGACATTTTGCAAGATGTCACCATCTGTTTTCCTACAGTCTATATCTTCTATATCCTTTTCCACAGTAAATACTGACGTAAAATATTCATTTTGCCCTTAATATACTTGTAAAAACCCTTTCAATTCTCCTTTATTTTATTTGTCAAAGCTATCTCATGTCCCCTTTTTGCCCTCCTGATTTCCCTCATAAGTATACTCCTACTTTCTTGATACTCTTTTAAGGATTCACTCAATCTATCCTGTCTATACTTGACATATGCTTCCTTTTTTTTCTCAACCAAACCCTCAATTTCTTTTGTCATCCAGTGTTCCCTATACCTACCAGCCTTTCCTTTCACCCTGACAGGAATATACTTTCTCTGGATTCTCGTTATCTCATTTCTGAAGGCTTCCCATTTTCCAGCCCTCCCTTTACCTGCATCTGCCCCCAATCAGCTTTCAAACGTTCTTGCCTAATACTGTCAAAGTTGGCCTTTCTCCAATTTAGAACTTCAACTTTTAGATCTGGTCTATCCTTTTCCATCACTATTTTTGCTGCCAGACATAGTAAATTTTTCTAGCAAATTCTATTTTTCTTTCAATTTGTTTTTTCCCATTCCTAAGCTGCTGTGCATAGGAGGAGAAAGTGAGGTCTGCAGATGCTGGAGATCAGAGCTGAAAATGTGTTGCTGGAACAGCGCAGCAGGTCAGACAGCATCCAAGGAACAGGAGAATTGACGTTTCGGGCATAAGCCCTTCTTCAGGAAGGGCTCCTATGCTGTGCATAGGAGCTTGCTGTATGCAATTTGGTTGCCATGTTTCCTATCTTACAACTATGACTATACCTCAAAGTATTTCATTGATTGTTGAGCAATTTGAGATATCCGTTGGCAAGAAAGCATGATGTAAATACAGGCCTTTATTCTTCTTTATCAAAATTAAGAATGAGACCTCACAAAAAAATCTTGATAACTAACTAAAGAACTTTAATTATTTATATCTTTTATTTGAAGTCATTTCCCAGCTCCTCACTGAAAGTCCAATGCATCTGAGATCGTTTGTATTTCTTTCTTTCAGAACATGGTTTGCATGCAAAGGACACTATCTGTCATCGATTCTGCATAATGGGGACTAAAAGAAAAAAATACTGGAGAAACTTAGCGGGTCTGACAGCGTCTGGGGGTGGGGGTGTGGTGGTGGGGGTGTGTGAAAGTTGCTGTTTTGAGTCTTCTTCAGAATTAAATAGGAACAAAAATCAGTCCCCCACGATATTGAGCCAAGTCTGGCAGGCAACCTCCTAACACTTGGGTATAGAAAGCTGCCTCATTGCTAAAGCACTGAGGCTAACAAAATGCTTTGCAGATCTGCAAAGGCTTTAGCAGAGCAAGCATTTTATATAGTATTCAAAAACAATCACTTGTCCTAATTAAATTCGGTAGGCCCCACGTGGAAAACAAAGGTATTTGCAGCAGGTTAAATTGTCCCTGCCAATAAGGAGCTGGGTTTTTACACTGTGTTTCTCTCTGATATAAAATTAACTCTTTTGCTCCATTTAATGAAACATTTTCTACAGTCTCATAAAACTTCAACTTCAGGGAGCATTGACAACTAAACAGCTGCAGTTCTACTCACAAAAAAAAACTACTAAATTGACAAAAACGCAGCAACTGCAGATTCTGGAAATCTGAAAAAAAAAACAGGAAATACTGGAGAAACTCGACAGGTCAGGCAGCATCTGTAGAGAGACAAACAGATTTAATGTTTCAAGTTGGATATATCATCCTTCCTCTTCAGTTCCAAAGGAAAGACATTTGGACACGAGACATTAACTCTGTTTCTCTCTCCAGAGCCACTGTTGAATTTCTCCGGCATTTTCGGTTTTAATATCAAACTTAAATCTACGGTATTAGAAGTCTTGCATCTATCGTATCAATCCTTCCTTGAGGCATGGATGAGTTGGACCAAAGGGTCTGTTTCTGTGAAGTATGACTTTATGACTCTATGACTCGTCTGACATTCTGTATGTCAATGACTGACCCACTTTGTATTCTGCAGGGAAGGTCCAACAAACCAAAAGTCAAACATGGAGTGATAATGAAACGTGGCAGGCCTTCTCCTGGAACCAAGACCCCAGGAGTGGATGCCCCACACCCCAAGACCCAGACTGGGACTGCTCTTGGGAGCCCATTTTCCAACTTCTTGAACAGGCACCAATTGTCTTCGATTGAGGGACCCCCCTCAATCCCAAGCTGTAACGTTGCCACCAGAGTATCAGTTGTCATTCATGTTGTAGCAGATGCACTTGCAGCTGTGTTAATTCCAGCAGTCCCAAGATGAGGCCTTGAAAGTGGTCTACATTGGCCACTTTAGGACATCAATTGTCCTTCCCCACTAGAGGTTAATTCTGACGGAGGCGGGTAGTCACTGGTATTTAGGTATGCCTCCACCTAATTGAGTGCCCCTCCTACCTCCAAGCTTGCCATCATCAGAAATGGAAGATTCCACCCCCTATAGTGCACAGAGGGAGGGCATTCAATCCTTCACTAAGATTAAACCTAGACCATTGAATAAAGGTTACATGTTCTGATGAATAGCACTCCAGTAACACTCAAGAAATTTCACAACATACTGGAAAAAAGTAATGTGTTTGATTAGCACTCTCTCCCCCCTACAATTGTCCAGTGGCAGTACATCTACCATGTAAAAGATACACTGCAACAAGGGCTCCCTCAACAGAACTTTCCAAATCCACAATCTCTCCACCTGGAATGGCAAGGACTGCAGATGTTTGGGAAAAACACTACTTGCAAGTTCCCCTCCAACCCACTTCTCGTCCCGATTGGTCACTGTATCATTGTTCTTCCACTGTCGCTAACTCAAAATCCTGGAACTCCCTTCGCAACATCATTGTGAGTATACGGACACCCCAGGGTGTAGAGCAGTTCAACACAACTTTCTCAAGGGTAACTAGAGATAGACAGTAAATGCTGATCTCTCTAGTGACTTCCACATCCTGTAAATACCCAGGTCATAGGCCGCATCAATGATTTTCATTGACCTTTTTGACACGTGATTCCTACAAAGTTTAGCATCACTTCAGATGAACACAATAATTGCTCCTGAATGATTGTTCCCTACTGATCTAATTGAAGTACACGTGACTCCCCAAATTACAATCTAAGCATCCACATCCTCCACTGAAGATGCTGCTTTCATTATTTTGACAAAAAATGCACAAACAACTTCCCTTCTTGTCATAATCTGTTTTGTTTTTCATTTCAAAAATATCCTTTATCCAACAAGTATCTTTATATACATGCCTAGTCATTAACCCCATACCCGGCAAAGACAAGTTAACTTGTCTTCACCCAATTTGTCTTTTTCAGAGTGCAATGAGTAAACTCGTCCAAAACATATAATTTCAAAAACAGCCACAGACGAGTTTATACCTCAATTCTCGGCATTTCTGGGCCCTTCTCAGCTAGAAACGAGTATACTCAGTGACTCATACGTCTGGTAGCTGTGTCTCTTCCACCTCAGGCATTGCAAGAAGCGTCGACGCACCGCTTTTGGGCACACACTGTAATTGGTTTTTTTCTGTTTTTATTTTACAAATTACGCCCAGATGTCGAGCTCAGAAGATGAAAATGAATATGAACCTTCTATTAGAAGCTTGGATACATCAGATGAGAGTGCAAGCTCGTCTGATAATGGCTACTCTCTCTCAAGTGAGGAGGAGGAGGAGCATAGACGAATTTAGTGTCAACATGTGGTGTCGGAAGAATGCATGCTTCCTCCACCACCACACTTCCCATTCACTGGAAATCCTGGAATATCAATTGATCAAGACACAGCTGATATGACTCCTTTGGATTTTTTTAGTCTTTTATATGACAACAGAATTATTGATCGAGTTGTGGACGAAACTAATCTCTTTGCTGAACAAACTGGAGAAAGAGATTGTATGTGGCGCCCTGTAACAAAGACAGAAATGTATGTATATTTAGCCTTGAAAATGCTTGGGGGTATTGTGAAAATGCCAGATCAAGAAATGAACCGGTTGAAAGATGAAATACTTGAAAGACCAATTTTATTTTACCGAAAATGGTATCTTCAAAATCAAATTTCAAGTAAAATATTGGAAATAGATAAAAACAAAAGTTATTTCCATAATCAGCATTAAAAATACTATAAAAAAAACAATAAAAAATTCGTCTGAAAATGAAACGTTTTCTCCAAAAAAAGTCGCCGGGGAAGGAGTTAAAGCAGTTCAGTTCTGTACAATATCATATGAAGAAAACTACCAGACAAACCAAAGGCATTTCTTACTTATACAAGACTATATTTACATATACTTGAGGCACTGGGAGAGTCTAATAACTGAACAGACCCTCATTTAACTTTGACAGAAAGACCTCAGGCAGTGGTCTTTCCCCACTTCGGCTTGGCAGCAGCTGCCCTCAGCTTTAAAGCTTTCCTCAGCTTGTAGTCCGATACCTTGGAGTGTGCCATGACATGTTACTTTAACTGCGAAGTAGAACCATTTTCAGAAAATACTCTGCAGAGAACAGAAAGGGGACAATGCTGATGAAATCTCTACACAAAGTATGTCAAATAATAGTTATTCACCTTTTTTATTTGGGCTTGCAACCATTTGTTTTCAATGACCATTATCCAATAAAAGAAATATTGACAACACAATGGATGGGATTTACTGAAGAAATCCAAATTGAATTAATTCTCTGCCCACACAGCACATTTCTGAATGAGGGCAGATGATACAAAACTGAAATCATTGGGGTATATAATGCTGTATAAACATATTAATGGGAGTGTATTGTTTATGTTTAAATTGGTCCTAAATTTCTGGCTCTTTAAATTTGGGCAAATTTCCCTTATTACATTTAAATATTTCAGTATGCTACTCTTTTAAGATCCCAAACTAAATAACAGCAATTTATACAATGTCTTTAACATAATGGCTTGTCCCAAAGTGCTCAAGCAGGTCAAAGATTTAGAGTACTGATTGCACTCAGTCCTCTGCCTTAGCAAAGGTTATGTTGGCCAAGAGAGAGTGCAGGGGAAAAAAAAAACATGATTCTGGGTCTTCTGTTTATAATAATATAAATTTGAAGAATTTATTAGAGCAAATGCAGAGAAATGACTGCTTCAAGTAAGTGTTGCAATCAGCACCAAAATCTTTGTCCTGCTTGAGCACTATATAAATGTAAGTTACAGAAATATTTATGTTTATTAAGGGAAATTTACCCAAATTTGAACAGCCAGAAACAGACCTAGCTTCGATGGGATCCTTTGTTGCTAGAAAGAAACAAGAGGCAATGGTGGTAATCATGCCTTTTATTTCTGGCTTTGCCTTTCGGACGGATGCTGGTATTTTTCTAGCGAATAAGCTGCACCACTTCAGTCACAAGCAGCACCTTCCAAACTCGCAGCCACTTCTATCCGGAAGAATAAGAGTAGCAGATACAGGAGAACACCACCACATGCAAGATCCTGTCCAAGACTCTGTCCTTCCTGACTTGGAAATACATCATTGTTCCTTCACTGTTGCTGGGTCAAAATCTTGGAACTCCATCCCTAACAGCATTATGGGTCTACCTACACTAAATGGACTTCAGTGGTTCAAAAAAGGAATGATGTGGAGGTGCCTGTATTAGACTAGGATGGACAAAATTAGAAGTCATACGACAGTAGGTTTTAGTCCAACAGGTTTGTTTGAAATCACAAGCTTTCGGAGTGCTGCTCCTTTGTTAGGTGCAGCGAATGAGAAGTGTTCTGACTTCAAAAAAAGAACATAAGGGCAACTAGGGATGGACACTAAATGCTGACCCAGAGAGTGACATTCACATCCCATACATAATCATTTTAGAAAGCCAGCCTTATGTGTTTAGAAGCCGAAAATTTGGAAACAACAAACTGATCAGCCATGATCTAATTCAAAAGCAGATTATACTGAATGGTCTACTCCTATTTCAATGATTCTTATATCTTATGAGATGGAGGATGGTGAGTGGTGCATGTGGAAGTGTACCCAAATCACGTCAGTACTCTCAGAGTTCATTCCATTCGTACCGTTTATCTGCATTGCCGTGCATTTGTTTCATTTTGCAAAGAAATATCAAACATCCTTTTGGAAGTTATTATCCCCACGCTTTTTTAGCAATAACTTAATTACCAATATTTACTTTCTTACTTTTTCCAAGGTTTTATAGATTTTCAGAACAACCAGATGACTATATACGGTGCTCTCAGAGGTCTGTGCCTGTGTGAGATGATAATAAGAAGGATTATTAGAGTTTCAACCCCATTCTTTAAAATTAGTCTTATGAAAATTACACTTTTGCAATGAAGTAACTCTGCTGTAACACAGTGTCCTGTATCGTTCAACTTAGAAAGTGACAATGAAGCAACTTGAGTCGTGGACGAGTAGCAGGATATTGAGGAAGTCCAAATGAATGTTCTTGTGTGGTACTTGCCTCTAAAGATTAAGCTTCCAACGACTGGTTTCACAATGCCCAGACTGCTCCACAACTCTGTGCCACAATGTGACCAGCTTTCCAGAACCATGGAGTCTTGAACTATTGATCTTCTACTTACTCTGATTCTTTACAAATTTACTTCTGGCAGGTGAAAGACCAGTCAAGGAGCATCGCTTAATGCAAATCAGGGCGACAGTCAAACACTCCTTCAGTCATGATAATCTGACAAGACTCTATATCCTGGTTATGTGATGATTAGCATATGCTCTATAATGAGACACATAATGTTTCTCACTGCCCACTCCCAACCCCCCCCCCCCCCTATCCTAACTACTCACCTCCTTACCCAAAGCTGACTACATTGCAGCCCCATAAAATGCACAACCCTTCTCCCGGCAATGCTCATGTCCACCAGTGCTTACACCACTTCCACACCAGTCTTACCAAGTAACAAGTGCAGACTCCAACCTCACACCTTTAATGCAATGTTTGAGCTGAGATGTCACCTTTGTTTTATAAAACCTTGGGTTATCTCGGGAATGTGACTTGAAAGAAGTTCTGCGATTTACATATTAATGAAGTGAAACCTGCAATCCATTTTAAAAGATGAAAGACTTAACAGCAATCTAGGTTTGTTCAATATATCGCATCACTGTATGACACTATGATCTGTTACTTAAATTGTGTCTTATGATCTTGCTCCATGATGATGATTACCTGATGATGGAGCAGTGCTCTGAAAGCTTGTACTTCCAAGCAAACTTGTTGGACTATAACCTCGTGTTGTGTGATTTTTAAAATTTGCCCACCCCAGTCTAACACCAGCACCTTCACAGAGTCATAGAGTCGTAGAGATGTACAGCATGGAAACAGACCCTTCGGTCCATCTCGTCCATGCCGACCAGATATCCTCACCTAATCTAGTCCCATTTGCCAACACTAGGGCCATTTCCCTCTAAAGTCTCCTATTCGCATACCCATCCAGATGTCTTTCATTTGCTGTAATTGCACCAGCCTCCACCACTTCCTCTGGCAGCTCACCCCATACACGCACCAGCCTCTGTGTGAAAAAGTTGTCCCTTAGGTCCCTTTTATATCCTTTCCCTCTCATCCTAAAGCTATGCCCTCTAATTCTGGACTCCCCCAGCCCAGGAATAAAGGCCTTGTCTATTTATCTTGTTCATGCCCCTCATGATTTTATAACCTATGTGAGGTCACCCCTCAGCCTCTGACACTCCAAGGAAAACAGCCCCAGCCTATTCAGCATCTTCCTATAGCTCAAATCCTTCAACCCTGGCAACATCCTTGTAAATCCTTTCTGAGTCCCCTCAAATTTTGCAACATTCTTTCAATAGGAAGGAGACCAGAATTGCATGCAATATTCTAACAGTGGCCTAACCAATGACCTGTACAGCCACAACATGACCTCCCAACTCCTATACTCAATGCTCTGATCAATAAAGGAAAGCATACTAAATACCTTCTTCACTCTCCTATCAACCTGCGACTCTACTTTCAAGGAACAATGAATCTGCATTCCAAGGTCTCTTCGTCCAGCAACATTCCTTAGGACCTTATCATTGAGTGTATAAGTCCTGCTCTGATTTGCTTTTCCAAAATGCAGCACCTCGGGTTTATCTAAATTAAACTCCATCTGCCACTTCTCAGCCCATTGGCCCATCTGATCAAGATCCCTTTGTAATCTGAGGTAATTTTCTTTGCTGTCCACTACGTCTCCAATTTTGGTTCCATCAAAGTAACAAGTGGGCAGTTTACATTGCAGTCAGCACTGGTCATTCCTACCATGCCATTAACAGAAGGTCAGGGTATACATTTTAATATAGAGCATCAAGTAAGAGATATGCAGTGGTTTTGGTTGAGGTTCATCCCAAGCAACAGGATTCTGTGCTCTGTTTCCCTGAGTGCACACCGAGACAAACATTGAATGCCCTGGAGGACCATCAGCTCATTGAAAAACTGCCCAAAACTTGATCTTCCACAGCAAGAAGTTGACCTCAACCACGTGTTGTAAACTGGTACATTCCAAGGTCCAGGGCTACATGCTGAGGGATACACCAAAGCTTGGGGCAGTTGTCACCAAAGCGCAGTGGGGAAAGACTGCCATCTAAAGTCTTTCTGCCAAGATCTGAGAGACCCCTCATTGCCTCAATGGGAATGTAAAGAGTTTCCTTACGTGACTAGAAAATGCCATTTGTTGCAATTGGATGGAAACACTAAGCAATGTCAAATTCCAATGTACCTTTATCTGCAAAGTCTGCGTAGAACACTTTGTGGACTTTTGTCTCGATTTGCAATTTAAAAAAAACTTTGGTCTTGTCAGTTCATTGGAGGATGATTTATTCTTGCAACTGGTTTGAAGCTGTAATGAGGAATATCAAAATTCTACTGTACACCTGCAATGTTTGTATGGACCTGATTTGTACATGCTGCATTTACTTATAGGTAATTTATGAATTAAGTATTGTTTTGGAATTAAAAGGTCTAATTGAAGGACCCACTGAAGCTTGGGGCAGCTCTTGTTATAGTGTAATGGAGAAAGACCACAGTCTAAGGTTTTTCTTCCAAAATATAACAACAGCTTGTTAGATTCAAGGTATCTTCATAGCCATAATGAGAACATTAAAAAGTTTCCATGATTTGGAGATGCCGGTGTTGGACTGGGGTGTACAAATACAGTTGTGTCCTCCACAATCACCTGATGAAGGAGCAGTGCTCCAAAAGCTAGTGTGCTTCCAATTAAACCTGTTGGACTATAAGTTGGTGTTGTGTGATTTTAAAAAAAGTTTCCTTTCACCTTTAGAAACCATCTTTTGTTTTGCAAATGGATTGAAATCCTCATGGCATGGTCAAAATTCCACTGTATTTTCTGCAAGATTTGTACCTATTTTGTACTTGTTGCATCTGCTTATAGATAATTTATTAATAAAATATATTGTTGAAATAATAAATTAAATTGAGAGCCAAAATTCAACAGTGACTCGACACTGTATTTAGTTTACCTGCAAAACTATGCAGAGCTGTCAGTGAAGAAAGACAGGAAATTCCATTGGGTTTTATTTCAGTAAAAAAACGTTTCATACGAAAAGGAGCAGTTCAAAGTGAAAGGTGTTTATTAAAAATAAGTCAAACTAGTTGCCATTCCAAGATTCATCAAAGAGGAATAAGTGCTTTTCACACATAAATGTAGCCATATTGTTAATCATTATATCTTTAAATTAACATTTGCCGACAAGAGTTAATGGAAGCTAACAGCAAATGATTGTACAGCTTCCTGATGTAGCCTAATGAAATAATGCTGACAATGAACTGCCTTTCACTCAATTCTTTAGCACTTCAAAGCTGGTTTGTCGGTGTGACTTTAGCACAGTTGGCAGGAGAGTCATCATTGGCTAAGTGTTAAATGAAAAACATACAAGACATATGTTATCACTTCAAACAAAGTGAAGGAAGCATGGCCCGAGGGTACGGGTAGAAAAGAGTAGAGGGCAAATTCACAAGAAAAGCTGCTTCATTCAGGAAGTCATAAATGTTTAGAATAACCATCAAGCAGAATAATAAAGAAAGAAGAAATGGAGTGGTTTAAAAATGTTTTTGGATCCTGTCAGGAAGAATGCTAAGATGCTTGAAGGGAAGGTTCTAAATGCAGGGGAAAAAAAAGTAACATTTGCAAATGGTCTGCCTCATCTTGTACAGCTCAAAATGGAGTTCCAACACTGTTTTAAAAAATTCTCAAGGTCAGGTTCGTAGGAGAGTAGTCTGACACAGAACAAACGACCAAGAGGCGAGTCTGCTAGAATATGGGCATTTTATTCCCCGCAGCGTCGCCACAACCAACGGGTCTGGCTTATACTCACTCTACATGTTACCGGAACTGGGAGCCGTCAGTTCTCGTAGAGCGGTTGCCAACAACCCACGCTCGGCGGTTAAACGTAACCCCGGAGCAGACTCACCGAACTGGAGACTTTTCCAGCTGATATACTCTTTTCCAGATATAAACATTCATGTGAACAGCAGAGCAAGGCTAAAAAACACATTCCATTCTGGTTACATACAGATAAGAAGATTCACACGGGGAGGTGTGTAATAAGATTCACACGGGACTAAGCAACACCTCCATTCCGGTTAGATTCACACATGTATTGGGACATAATTTTTAACCGTTTCACCACATTCCACTGCTTGGCCCAATACATGTGTTACATTATGATTCACACATGTATTGGGACATAATTTTACACCACAAACACCAACAGCATTTCCAAGTATGACTACTTTTACTTAACTGCTTTTTCTCTCGGTTATCCCATTTATTTTCATGCTGTTATGTTCAGATTAACAATCTCTCAGAATCTCTTTCGTAAAATTGTAAAGATCAGTTAAAAGGAATTCAAAGTGAAAAACAACAGTTGGAACATTAACAGCAGGCAAGTGCTTATTTCCTACAAAACATTTTCCTTCAAAGACAAATGGTTTTCACTCTCAGCCCTGAGACAGTCATCCTGAATGTATCCTGGAATTAATGTTCTAAGATTTTATCTGAGATTTTATGTCTCTGTGTATATTGCACAAGTTATTTTACGATTTGCACTGGAGTTTGATACCAACGAGTAATATCAATGTGATAACATCAGAGTGACAACAA
This sequence comes from Chiloscyllium plagiosum, assembly GCF_004010195.1. Classification (NCBI taxonomy): domain Eukaryota; kingdom Metazoa; phylum Chordata; class Chondrichthyes; order Orectolobiformes; family Hemiscylliidae; genus Chiloscyllium; species Chiloscyllium plagiosum. The sequence continues at coordinate 7,375,345 of NC_057729.1, read as the reverse complement.
CAGATAACAGTGATAACAATAAAACGACTATTTTAACATCAGTTTTCTAATGCCAGTGGTGTACGGATCAGCATCAGTAGTGCTACACAACTGGTATGCTGTCAGCTTTGTAAACCCGATCATGCAGTTATTAATATTACTCATCCTAACCTGCTGTTACAATAGCAATGTATTCTTAGTGCTGTTATACCCTATTTTGTTTTAGATTCCCTACAGTGAGGAAACAGGCTCTTCGGCCCAACAAGTCCATACCGACCCTCCGAAGAATAACCCACCCAAACCCATTTCCCTCTCATTAATGCATCTAACACTATGGGTAATTTAGAATGACCAATTCACCTGGCCTGCATACCTTTGGACTGTGGGAGGAAACCGGAGCACCTGGAGAAAAGCCATGCAGACACGGGGAGAATGTGCAAACTCCATACAGTCACCTGAGGCTGGAATCGAACCTGGGTTCCTGGTGCTTTGAGGCAGCTGTGCTAACCAGTGAGTCACCGATATGTGAAATAACAATAAGATATCAAACTCATGTTGCTTTTCACGTTTCCTCTAAAAATGGATTTCCAAAAAAAAACACAAACATGTAAATGCCCATCCAAGCTTGAATGTAAAAGAACACATATTAATGAACAAAAAGACCACATGATTTAACACATTCAATATTCCAGCTTTATCTTTCAATGAGAAATGTAAGACACCTATTTCTTTAAATTATCTTTAGCTAAATATGTTAATTCTGTTTAATTAAAGATGCATGCCCATTTTGCATTAATGTTATTAATGGATCCAAAAGTAGAATCATTGTGAAGATTGATACTAAGACCATTAGTTGGGCAAAGTGCACACTCCGAGGAGAAAGTGAGGACTGCAGATGCTGGAGATTAGAGTTGAGAGTGTGGTGCTGGAAAAGCACAACAGGTCAGGCAGCATCGGAGGAGCAGGAGAATCAAAGTTTCAGACAAAAGCTCTTCATCAGGAATGAGGCTTGTGAGCTGAGTGTGTGGAAAGATAAGTGGGAGGGAGTGGGGCTGGGGGGAAGGTAGCTGAGAGTGCCATAGGTAGATGAAGGTGGCGATTCCTGATGAAGGGATTTTACCCGAAACTTCGATTCTCCTGCTCCTTGGATGCAGCCTAAGCTGCTGTGCTTTACCAGCACCGCACACTTGACTCTAACCTCCAGCATCTGTAGTCCTCATTTTCACCTACCTTCCCTCCAGCCCCAGCCCCCTCTCATTTATCTCTCCATCCCCTTGGCTCACAAGCCTCATTCTTAATGAAGGTCTTTTGCCTGAAACGTCAATACTCCTGCTTGTCGGATGTTGCCTGACCTGCTATGCTTTTCCAACATCGCACTCTCGACTCTGCACACTCCTATCTCCCAGTGTTGATTACTTACAAATCATGGATACAAACCAATGAAAAGCATGCATGAATTAGCCCTTGGCTTCCCATATTGTTGGTTCTCCAATCACTCTCAGAAAGCTATCAAAACAAAGTTAACAGATTCCAGAAACTGCCAGGCATAGTTTCTGAGTGATTATATAATAAATACTGATGAAGGCTTTCAAGACTTGATTGCTTCCAACCAAAGAGGGAAATAATCAAGATTGGGATAACAAAGTCAGCTTTGAAATGATACCTGCAGTTACAAAGTTGTTTCTTTTCCCCCAGTTTCTGAACAAGTCTCTAGGGAGATCTGTGGAGTAACAATGAATAGAGGGCCAATTATCACCCCGCTTCCACACTTAATATCAAAACCGGGTTTTATCACTTAATTATGTGCTTAGCTTCAGTTGCTAAAGCCTGAAACTTGTTCAGTTTAAAATTGGCTTTCAAAATAAGTGGATCTTTCTTTGCTATGTCACACACTTTCCTGCATATCTCAGAGATCCAACCTACGTGAAATGAAATAATTCTGCAGCTGACGCCATGTTCTGAAGGAAACAAAAAAATGCCTCACTTGAATGTTTCTTCACTGGTTTTTGACATGGCTTCTTCAAAGGATAAATGTAGTAGGTGAAAATGATTCAAGGGAGCCTTGAAGCCTGACACTGAATGACTGGCTGAATACTAAAATAAGTTTTGTTTAAACAATGAACCCTTTAAAGGTATTGGCTTTAATATACAAAGACCATTGATTGAATTCTTTGCATTTAATTCACATCCTGAATCTACTGGATTGTAAAAGATGCAAGTAGGTACAAAGTATTCTGAATGCCTTTTCAACAGAATGCTTAGTACATTTGGAGTGTGCATTTTTCACAAAAAAAAACATATTATGGCTCTTATTTGTTCCATTGTCCCTTTCAGTAATGTATGCCTCTGCACAGCTTCCATTGACAGATAGTCATGTACTTATCATTATCTGTATTACAAAGTCTATTCAAATCTCAATCATTGCAAGACTTCACTAGAGGATGAGATTTACCATATCAAATTTTGCTGCTTAGATGTAAAACATTTCTTAGTAGTGAGATGCTTTAATTCTCAGTCTGGCTGAGGTTGATGTCAAGTGATGCAGACACATCTGATGTTATTCCCACAAAGGGTCTGATGTGCATATTAATTACCTCAGTGTGAAATTCACCTAGATGTGCACATTGGATTAATTAAAAGGCAAAACTGCTGTCGTATGATACCTGAATTTTGATTAATAAAGCAGATTACAAACTTTGAATTTAACTAACCGGACCTGAACATTTGGAAGCAAAGCTTAATACTTCACACAAAGTACTCTCTTTGCAGCCGTACTCTTCCCTGAGCACAATGTCTTGTGACAATACTTTGGCTTTAATAGGTTATTGTGTTCTTTTTTATGAAGAAAGGTTTAAATAGAGGTGCCAAGCAGTAGGCTCAAAGCTAAATTAATAAACAGCTTGTGAGGTGCTGTTTCTTTTTATTTAAATAATCAGAACAATATAACCAGCCTGAATGTGTGGCATCAAGCTCCCAATGAACCAAGATTTTAAATTTTAGCTTTCAGCATTTGCTGGAGTCTTGAAGCGGGACATGGAAGCTCTTTTTCCACTCTCTGTTACAGCTAAAAGTGGGGGTTCTCTTCCTGTTGCTAGAATTGCATGTGAGACAATCTGTTTTACTGAATTTGCCTTTGCCAAGGGTGGATTTATGGAATGTGACTATACAGAACAATGAATTAGTGATAGTTAATATATCTATTATTTTGTTAAAATTGATAAAGCTATAGTTAAGCTAATCTTCTTTTATTTTTAATTTGTGTGTATTTTAACTGTTGTAGAAAAATAAAGTGTATTTTGTTTAACGTTGACTAGCTCGACTAATCGAATTGCACCTGGAACACACTTACCTTTACAATAAGAAAGGTCTGGACTATTTTCTTACGAAATTTTGAGGGGGCTTGGTCTGGCCCATAACACTCTTTATGCCTCTCCTTTCCATGGTACTTAAGCATTATATCCACGAACAAGTTTCCTGATTGTAGTTCTGCATTTTGAGAAAAATCTTCACTGCATAACAGCAATCCTTTGATTCATGAATCACGTGTACTCATTGTGGCAAGTTTCTGTGATGGGACTTCAACTGTCTGAACAGATCAATTCTCAATCACATGACTTTCAAGTAGACAACTCAGGACTAGCCACAAGGTCATCAAATTGAGTGAGCCGAAGTCTTTTCTAGGAGGAAGAGAACTTATCAAAGGAGGTATTTTTCAGGCATCTAGAACCCTCTGAAAAGCTAAACAAAAGTGATATGTTTCTCTTTTATGAGTTCACCAGCATGGCATAGCCCCTACATCTCTGTGCTTGATGAATGTCCCTCACAAACAACGGTATGTGAGGTACAAGCACAGTGCCCTGTAAACCCACAGGATGCCATTCTGTTGCCCTGGCCATCAAACTGAGCGGTTTGTTGGTGAAAAGGAACAAGAAAACATAAAACATTTGATAGGCAGAGCACCACAACATTTCGCAGTTACAAAATAAATATCCCTTTGAAGGCATCAAGGCTTAAATATCACAATTGACTGTTATTTTTAGTTGTCCATAAATGTTCAAACAAATAAGTTAGTTTTTGATTCAAGCCAGTATCAGGGTTTCAACTTGTCTGACTCATGTTGCAATTGTTCTGATTCCTTTAGCATCTCCCACAGATTTCGCTTCTTCCACATCTAAGGAGACAGCTGGCTAGTTCGGCTCTTTGGCTTCATAGCAAAATGTTTCCCATTTCAGTTCATGACAAAATATACAGAAAGAGAAGTAAAAAATAAAATCTTTAACTACTGAATGCTAGTGATCATTTGTTAATGACAGAGACCTTTTTTATCTGCCCACAGATGTGAGATTGATAACACAGGTAATGGGATGACTTAGAGCTGTGCACAGTTTACAGAGAGACACAGATGTGTTTCAGTTCTTTTCCAGCTTGGGGAAGTCTCTCTGTTAAAGCTCACAGAGAGTGAGCAGTTAAAGCTCACTCTAAACCAGAAGAAAACCAGTTTCTCTTTCCTGCAACAGTTATGTAAGCTGTGAATTTTAATTGATAATTCAACAACTTTTTTTTAATCAAGCGAACCAGCCACCTTTAGTCAAGACTTGAGGGACAACTTTTTTTACACAGAAAGTGGTTCATGTGTGAAATGAACTTCCTGAGGAAATGGTGGATGTGGGTATAATTACAACATTTAAAGACATTTGGACAAGTACATGAAAAGGAAAGGTTTGGAGAGATACAGACCAGGAGCTGGCAGGTGGGACTAGTTTAGTTTGGGATTATGTTTGGCATGGACTGGTTGGACCGAAGGGTCTGTTTCCACGAGAGTCCATTAGAGTCTATGACTCTAGAAGAGCATATGCATGATCTCAGTAACAGAATCTGGGAACAAAGACACTGAATTGTCACTCTCTTTCCCCTCCATCCATAATCTACTTCATCCTGTTTGTCTGCCTGTGCATGTATAAGGGAGAGTTTATATAGGGATTACAGATTCATTGGTATGTTAAATGCACAAAAGTTTATAATTGTAGCTGGGGTTGAATTACTTGTAATTAAATAGTAATTTTTGGTTAGTGCAGAAACCCAGTCCATGCTTTCTATCATTCTGGTTCTGATTGTCAAGTAAATTGGGGAACTTCACATATTTAATAAAATCTTTAACTTTTATTCTGTGAATAGCAGGGCTTAATTTGAAGTGGACTAGCTCAGTGAGTCATTATATGGGAAACAAACAGTTCCTTGCACAATCTTCCCTTTTCAAAGCAATCTTTTCATCATTTTCAGTCCACAATCCAAAAAATAACACAATGTGGTTTTGGACAATATTGAAAGCAAATTCTCAAACCAGCTAGTCCTCCACTTTTTGTATTCAACATTTTTCAGCTAAGATTGAAAAGAATCTAATCTGGATGCCAGATATTAAAAGCATTTGCAGTCTGGGTGTATCTTGAAGAAAATAATCATAAAGTACAATTTTGTCAGTCACATAATCAATACCATTAACCTATTTCCATCAAATCTGAACAATGACTGACGAGTTGCTTACAGCACAAGAACTCATTGTCTTGACAAGACAGAGTCTTCATCAAGTTACTGAATTGCGAATTTTGAAACAGCTTTGACTTTTAAAAAAAAACCTCACTGCACTAAGTGATATAATGGACACAAGCAATTCAATTTGTCTGCTAAGTGGTAGAGGTTTTGTTTTATTTATTTGATGACATCAACAGAGTAATTTAAAGGTACAAGTGCTTTTATTCCAATTCTAGACATTAATCCTTGCATTTCCAATGAGGAATAAAGATGACTGGGTTAAATCAAGTCAAATATTTAGTGGGATCTTCTAACTAATGACAATTGACATTAATCCCATATTTTTAATATTTAAATAAAAATGCACACAAGCTCCTTATAGAAGCTCGTCCAAACCAAAACTGACAATGAGTCAAAGAAGCAAATACCTGTACGTGTTATGAACCAGATCAAAATATATTATAGAGATAGTCTAGACCCTGATTATTATATGTTTTAGAAAATTCGTGAAAGAGACACTTTCTGGAATGTGTTCCAGATATGATTCAATTTGTCCATCAATAAGTTTTAATCGAAACACACCTTAACTCTACAACACTGTTGACATACAATAAAAGAAAGAATTGGCATAACTTTATTGATAGAAATTCTGAACAAGCTAATGTCTAATTTAACTATTATCTGTCAACTGTTCCAATATAAGCAGCATCCCTTTGATTACGAAGTATTGCCCTTTGATGAGAAGGTCTTTGCTTGTCACTGGCCACTCGCATGTTCCTTTGTTCCTGGAGTTGGAATACAAATGAGAATTTATACACCTGGTCCTACACACTGTGTCCTACACCTGTACACACGTATAACAGGGGTGCTGGGGAAAAATAAGCACTACCACATCTAGACGGTAGTGTGGGTGTAAAGAAAAAAGAAAAAAAGCAGGAGATTTAGAATTCCCTTAGTTTTGGGGACTGACTCCATGCCATCTGGGACATAGTCAGTGTGTACTGCTAACCTGGGACAGTCAGAAAAGCTAGGAGAAAGTGAGGACTGCAGATGCTGGAGATAAGGGTTAAGATGCAGTGCTGGAAAAGCATAGCAGGTCAGGCAGCATCCGAAGAGCAGGAGAATCGACATTTCGGGCATAAGCCCTTCATCAGGAATGAGGCTTGTGGATTGGGGCTGAGTGATAAATGGAAGGGGGGGCGTGGGGTTTGGGGAAGGTAGCTGGGAAAGCAATAGGTGGATGAGAATGAGGGAGAAGGTGATAGGTCAGTGGGAGCAGTGATGGACAGGTCTGGAGAGTGGTACTGAGTTGGAGGCTTGGGACTGGGATAATGTGGGGGGAGGGGAAATGAGGAAGTGTTGAACTCCACATTTATCCATGTGGTTGCAGGGTCCCAAGGCGGAAAATGAGGCGTTCCTCCTCCAGGCTTCGGGTGGTAAGGGTTTGGCGATGGAGGAGGCCCTGGACATGACAGTACAAAGGATTTGGATGAGGTGGGGATTGCAGTTAGGGAAAGAGAAACATGAGGGTCAGCTGCAAGAGCCGTGTCTGAGTATGACCCCTCCTTTCTGGTGTCAATTTCTTGATGAGTTTCAAAGTGCCTCTGAACGAGGAGCACCCACACCATATACCCTCCCTTCAAACTCCCTGCATGCTGACTGCCTTGCACCTCCCCCACTGGTTAAATACCAATGATGACAGGATGAAGCTGTTAAATGAGCACTAATTGCCTTGATTGACAATGAAGTAGGAAGGTCATCATGAGTTTTTTCTCTAGAACACAGTTGTGGAAGAGGCAGGAAGGCAGTAGGGTCTCCAGTAGGTATTTCTACCTTGATCTATCTGACTGTTCTGGCTATGCACATCTGATACCAAGCGACGACTGGTTTACAGTCGGTTCTGCTAGAATGCGTGTTTCTTCAATACGCATTGGCTGTAATGCGATTGAAGAATTTAGACCATTTTTTTGTGGAACGTGAACTTTCCTTATCTGTATTGGCTATAATCCAATTCCAGTCCATTGGTTAAATGGTGCTGCTGTTACGGGGTTTTCTTATAACATGGGATGGCACGGGAATGGAACTATTGCTTTATATCAGAACAGACTGTAATTACTTTCAGGAAAGAAAAGCTCATTCATGGTATATTTTTCTTTGACATATCCAGTAAATTGTTTGAGTTTCAGTAAATGTATAACAATACAGCGTAGCATTAATTCCCTAAAACTGAGGGTGAAAATATAATATCTTTGTCATTGCCTTTCAACAATTTTTCAGCATTGTAACAGTGATTACACTTAAAAGTTCCATCAGTGGATGTGAAGTATTTTCGAATGGCTTGAGACTGTAACAGGAACTATACAAATCTAAATTCCTCAGGCTGCAAATTGGGGGCCAGTCACTAGCTGATGGCAGTAAAAGCACATTAAGGATATTAAACATGTCATTGTAAGTAACATCATTTATAAATCCACAATAAGGGCTAAAATTAAACTAAAATTGCATTCCAATAAAACCAAAATTGTGCTCACTGGGTTTTTTTCTGCTTTTCTTGTTTATTTTTCTTTTTTTTACTTTGTTAGTTTTTTTGTTCTCTTCTGGACATAGCTCAATCTTGGAGGCTGGGGCAATGACAGAGCATGCCAGCAGCTAGGCAGCAGCACCAGCCTGAGTGGCAGTGAGCGGCTAAGTGGCTGGTGAGCCTGAGTGGGTGAAATCGCGCCCAGCAAGTCCTCTTGGGGAAAGCCCAGCGTGGATGTTTTAAGAAAGGACTATACTATCTAACTTTTACTTTATTCCTTTATTTTTCTACTTTACACCAAGAAGTATTTGTTATGGACCAGGCCAGACCCCTCAAAACATTTCAAGATGGTAGCCCAGACCCTAACTTTGCTAGTTGTTTTACGCAAGTATACAGTGGATATTTCAGGAGAATCAGCTGGTCAAACCACTTTGTTTTAAACAAAACAGAATCATTTACATGATTACTGAATGAAACACAAAGAACAGAAAGCAGAATAACCTATCCTATATGAAAACCCAACAGACTACCCCAACCTAATGATGCTGTTCCAAAATATTTGCAACGATCCCCATAAACACCCCTTAGTACAAAAGGTAAAATCAAACACAAGTTCTTACAGGATAGAAGTATAAAGAGGGAGTTCCTGCCTGGATCTGTGTCCAGCAGCCTTTCCACTCTACTGCTAATAAAAACCAAACCAGAGAAAAGCTGAGCTCGGCGAACTGGCCACTAGCTTTTCATTATCCAGGTGTTTTCTTTTAAACTTGAAAGCCTCTTGTTCCAGGCAGTATATGTTAGCTATAATAAATTGGCCCTAAAATCCATCCAAACTCAGACTTTTCGGAACCTGCATTTTTACAACCTCCTGAAGGAAGAAACAAGGACAACCTAACCTTGTTAAAGGAGCATTATCATCACATGTTGAACTTTTAAAAGTTATTTATTTATTTTTCTAATTTTTGTAACTACGATTTTGTACTGATGTACCTTTGTACCTAAGATGGCACTTGGAATGGCAACACTGTACAGTATATGTGGCACTGTGTGCCTATATCCCTGTACTTGAGTAAACATTACAATAAATCTATATCTAATTTGGAGAGAGAAGACAGTTAATGAAAGGAGGACATGGGTGCAGTCAATATCAGGTAGAACAACAAGCAAAAGCTGGGCTCAGGGGCAGAATGCTCTCAGTCTGGATCAGTTTTTACTCAGATCAGCAAAATATTCAGATTTAGGGACAATTCAATAATGATTGTTACTCGCCAGGTTTTTGTTTTAGTTGCATCGATGAGGGTTAATTCTTAGCCAGGCCTTGTCTGCTCTCTTTTGAACTAATGTCACCTGATCTTAGTGCTATCCATATGTCAGAGCTGACACACAGGGAATTGTGTTTTTGTGACGAATCATTGAAAGAAAAGCTGCTTTGAAATCCAAGTAACAAAGAACTCTCAATACTATCCTCATCTGGTGTTGAAGATGCAAAAATCAGAGGTGGGGGCTGCTCTAAAATTGGCAAACATGGAATGCATGCTGACAATTACTAACTTAACTAACGACTAATGCATGTTTCAGTTGCACTAACTCTACAAATTATTTAAAGTTATGAAGACACCTATTATCTCTTCTATTCACAAGTTCCTTCCTGGTTTCAACATGGCTTCAAAAGTGAAGTCAAACCAGCTTCAATCTATTTTTTTTCTTCCATGCAGAAGATTTAACTTGTTAAAATCACTTTCAAGATTGATCAGAGAAGCCCATTCTTCAATAAACTCAGGACTCACCGGTTTTTCGATACTGTTCATTGTACCCAGAAATGTAATCATCTTCCTACATGGATTAAAAACTAATTTAAAACCTTTTCCTATGCCACTAAACGTCTGAGTAAAGCAAATAAATATGTTTCATTCATTCAACGAAGAAAATGAATTGCTCGTAATTTAAATGTTTTATTTAGAATGGGATTAACATTAGAATTAATACTGTCTGTCATTGACTGGTCTTCAATTGACATGATTTGTACTTGGGGTTTGGAAGGAATGTTTTAATTGATGAGGCATTTTCCCATATAATGGTTTTGATAACATAATATAGTATGCTGTACCAATATTGCAATTATTTTTGCCTTCCTACCCTTAGCTCTGCCATACAATGTAACCTCCAGTTTACCTACTAATCAACTAGCCTTGGTTTCAAGAATAACTTTCAGACTGTCATGGACAACTCTGCCACTTGCAGGAAATCCTTTGCCATTTCCAGTGCTAGGTCTTAAATTCAGTACAGAATCTGCCATTTTCTTTCACCTGTGTCATTTGCTGGTATCACATTCAAATCCTCATTGTCATTGTTTCAAAATCAATCCTGGTTCAGCCGAAAAATATTGGTGCACCTATTTGGGGCAGTGATCAATTCCTGCTATTTCTGTTGTCATCACAAAGGCTAAATATTTTTGGCAAATATTGCAAAATTTGCCAATTTGCCTGTCTTTTTGGAACCAAATTAATAGAAAGCATAGATCAAGTTTCTGTACTTAATAAGCTCTCCTATTTACTCTAAATTTTATGCACAGGTGAAGAGCTATGAACCATCAACATATAACTTCACTCGGTAAAACTCTAACCCCCTTTTACAACTCCGCCCATACAAACAGACAAAAAAAAATGATGTTAAGGATGGAAGTCAAAAACTGGGAAGGAAGTTCAATGGCTACTTCCCTGTGATGATGTTTATTCACTGTGATGATGTTTTCTGCTTGCCATTATTTACTGATCTTCAAGATACTTTTGAGATTATTTCACCTTTTTTTTTAATGAGAGGCACAGAGCAACTGAGACACAAATTACAAAGTCTCTGATTTATTAGTTAAAAGCTTCTAACAACTGGTGAATGAAAATTAGTTGGGTTTCTTCAAACTTCAGGTGCTTTTCTTTACTGCAGAGAGAGATAGAAAGAGAGAGACCACCTCTCATTTCAGAGGTCTGAAGGTTTTCAGCAGTATTTTTCATAACAGCAAGCTGTTCAGCTGCTTGGCACCTAAATACATCACTTTTAGCAGCCTAAAGACCATTGTTCTGTGGATTGGTTACTAGTTATCAATCATATACCTGTCATTAGACAGATCTCATTTTGTTTAGATCCTTGATGTCTCTCAATGCTTGAATAAGCATCAGTGTAAATTGACTTTTTAAAGTGAAGCAATCCCTTCCACAATCCTTGGCTTTACAACATTCTTTTTCCCCAAACAAATTCACGATCAAAAATACAGCAAAACAAAAAGATTTAGCCTTTACACAATAAACCCTGAGATTCTAGACTATGAAATTGTTTGAGTTTTGTTGATCGAGAAGTCACATGCCTGGTTTTATGACTGCCAAGAGTTTGGGTATGGTTTGGAGATATCAGTGCTTACAGAGAAGTCAGCCACCTCACCCTTTCCCACTTGTTCGAGAAACGCTTTGACAGTTCAGTGAGAGAACAAATCCATGTGTCTCTGTGTGGTTTATTAGATAAATATTTATACCTTGATATTTCAAGCTGTTTTAATCAGCTTTACATTTTTGAATAAACAATATATCATTTATTAAAGAAATAATTGACATGTTTATTTCTTTGCTCTATATTTATTTAGATACAGCATATAACTGGATAAAATGTTAAAATAAATGTTGTGACCTCTTGTACAGTAGATCGAGATAGGCAGTTCACCCCCTCCAATCTCAGTCACAATAAATTGCTGGGTGCTTGTGTTGGATAAGACAAAAACAGAAATGTATAATGGAAAGCAGGCTAATAATATAGTAAAACTAATAAAAAGGAAAATGACAGGTTTCTTCTGCATTAATATGAAGGTTATGGTACCAACATGGTTGATGCAAGTGAGATGGTCAGTAGCCTGGGATAGTTTGTGACCCTTTAAATGATTAGTCTACTGCACAACTGATAAGAGTCACCTGCAGGTGAAATGAAGCACTAGACCAAAGCCAGGAGACCTGAAATTCATAGACGAGTGACCAGAAAGCTGGAGAATGAAGTAAATGTGCCACAAAGATGAGCAGAATTGGAAGAAGATGAGATTGCTCCAACAGTTGGAAAATGTTTATGTTTGGAAAAAAAATGAAACTCATGCTAGAATTTCAGAATCAAGGGAAAGAAAAAAGTAATTAGGTGCCTGAAACTTAAACTGAAAATGGAAGAAAGAGAGAGGTTGGAGTGAGAAACAGGGTGTGAAAGGGAATATCAATTTAAAATAATATAGAAACTAAAAAGAAATGCTCTGTTGTAATCATCTGATGTAAGTTCAGATGAAGAAAGATCTGACTCAAAATGAGGAGGAGTTGTATCAACCCTCCCAAAGTTTGAGCATAGGAATATAGCAGGATTTGTAATTTATTTTGAAAAGATAGTTGAAACAAATGAGTTGGCTTAATGGACACTGCTTATGCAGGGCAGATAGATTGGCAGAGCTCACAGTTTATGGTATGCTTTCTGAGGAGGTTTCTAGAATTCAAGAGATGGCTGTAAATGCTATTTTGGTAATTATGAGGTCTTTGGGGCTATCAAAAGCTCTGGAAACATCCTTTGTACAGTTATATGGAATGTGAGAGGGTAATGCAAGTTAATTTTGATTTGTGGATGCAGACCCAAAAGCTAAAGATCACATGAAACTCTTAGAGAAATTATTTTTTCTTTAAAAAAGACCTTTGAATAAGAATCAACAGGAGAGAACCAAAACATTTCTACAGCTGGATAGGCAGATGAAATGGCTCCCTTACCCTGCAGAGCAGACCTTGACTTTTCACCCTATTCATCCCCCTCATGATTTTAAATTGCTTTTAAAAAGATCACCAGTTACAACTACATGTATCTGCTGTCACATAGTGAGACGCATTTTAGGATCCCAGACCAAAAGTCACCCAGAATATTTCACATCTGATTTTTTATCTTTAAAAACTAACAATTCTATGGTCAAAGTTTTCATTTAAATTTGACCTCTGCAGGTTTGGTCCATTTTTTTTAACCTATGTGCACGCATGTTAGGTTTTTGAAGCATTAATACTTTCCAATTCAAATTCTGTGTTAATCAGCATTGCATCTTTATTAAGTATTCTCTTTATAATAATTGAATAATTTAGTTGTTTACTGAAGAAACTTTTTTTTACTGTATTCCAACACTAGTAAAGTATCTAATTGGTCACATTAATAATTGGGTAAAATATTCAAATATGTCAAGTGGACAAGTGGAGTTAAGACAGCCAGCTCTTTTCTTCAACCTCAGTCATAACATAAGAGGTATCATTGCTGGATTGGTTACTTTGAGTAAATGACAGAACAATAGCTCCACAAGGAGGCAATTAAACAAAAACTCAAAAGACCATTTCTTCCCTGCCATTAGGATATCTCCACCCATCACACACCCATCTATATGACCACTTTAAAGACATGGCATCCAGTCCTCGTCCAGTTACTTTGAGTGGAATGTCAATATTGCATATTTTGTAATGTGTTTTATCAAGGAATACTTCAAATGATTCATCTAAAGAATGTTAAAGCATCTAAAGTTTGTTATCGCCGTAGGATGCAGGAGGTTAATTATTCTTTTCCCATTTATCATGTGCTAGTTAAATTGTTAATTTGTTGCATATTCTGTGCATGGCTAAAGGGTGATTACAATTGTCTGCTTTATCTTACTGGCAAGCATTCTGTGCAATCAAACTTATTTAACCATCTAGGTTTTCATTTTAAAAGCCCATGCTGGTTACTTATTGTTGAAGTAATCTCAAGCACCAGCAACTGTAGGATTAGCATTGTCACAGCCCCACACAATCACTGGAGACATATTCAGCTCTAAGCAAGTGATAGAGAAGCAAATACTAAAGTCATGCATGTACTCTGTTGTGTGTAGGTGTTGGTTTTTGTACTCAATGTTTGCAAAAGAAAACACTTGTCACTTTATATAATATCAAATTCAGTTACAAATCAGCTCATGATAATCATACAGCAGACAGTGTTAAATGTATCTCCATTCAATAATTAATTGAGCGCAATTTGGTAAAGAATTAAAATTTCAAGTAGGTTCTAAAGGCATGTGGGAAGCAATGGGTCATGTCAGGAATGAATCATTCTCTCTGGACATGTTTCAGAATGTGCATTAAAGGAAACAATCAAAGCTGCATCCTGTCGATGTCACTATCTGTACGGAAATCTCCAAGATCTGGTGAGTATTGAGAGTAGAAGTGAAAGAAAACTGATGGCTTTTGTTGCATTTTGGATTCAGTGGTGGCGGGAAAAAGTGCAAAAGGTACCTTCCACTTCATCCAACCAAATGCAGGTGTGCAAGGGCAGCAAAGGTCATCATTGTAAGAAGCTATCAGTATCATAGTGGTGACTTCAAGTTGAGTTCACAATGTCAGCAGTATACTCAGCAGTTTTAGAATTGTGAGTCTGTTGGTGCCAAAGTGCCTGACAAATTCAGAGTCTCAAAGCAAAAAGAAAATGTAGATGAATGGGATGAATTGTGAAATCATAATCTCTTTCAAGCAACAGTTCAATTAGTCCTACTTTTCCACTCTTTTTCCATAGCCATGCAATTTTATCTCATTCCCTTATCTATCCAATTCTCTTTCAACGACTACATTTGATATATCACTGTATTAAGCAATGCTGCGCTAATTTAAAACAGGTCTGCCTAAAAAGGTCTGCCTAAAAAGGCACCGAACTCATCTCGGCATACCTCGACACGGTCCTGTCCCCATTAGTCCAAGAACTCCCCACCTACGTTCGTGACACCACCCACGCCCTCCACCTCCTCCAGGATTTCCGCTTCCCCGGTCCCCAACGCCTCATCTTCAACATGGACATCCAGTCCCTGTACACCTCCATCCCCCATCACAAAGGACTCAAAGCACTCCGCTTCTTCCTCTCCCGCCGTACCACCCAGTACCCTTCCACCGACACCCTCCTTCGACTGACCGAACTGGTCCTCACCCTGAACAACTTTTCTTTCCAATCCTCCCACTTTCTCCAAACAAAAGGAGTAGCCATGGGCACCCGCATGGGCCCCAGCTATGCCTGCCTCTTCGTAGGATATGTGGAACAATCCATCTTCCGCAACTACACTGGCCCCACCCCCCATCTTTTCCTCCGCTACATTGATGACTGTATCGGCGCTACCTCGTGCTCCCACGAGGAGGCTGAACAGTTCATCCACTACACCAACACCTTCCACCCCGACCTCAAATTCACCTGGACAGTCTCAGACTCCTCCCTCCCCTTCCTAGACCTTTCTGTTTCTATCTCAGACGACCGAATCAACACGGACATCTACTACAAACCAACCGACTCCCACAGCTACCTAGACTACACCTCCTCCCATCCTGCCCCCTGTAAAAACGCCATCCCATTCTCCCAATTCCTTCGTCTCCGCCGCATCTGCTCCCAGGAGGACCAGTTCAAAATACGTACAACACAGATGGCCACC
>NC_057729.1:7340732-7359331 GCF_004010195.1 Chiloscyllium plagiosum | reverse complement strand
CAGGAGAAAGTGAGGTCTGCAGATTCAGCTCTGATCTCCAGCACCTGTTCCCTGGATGCTGCCTGACCTGCTGCGCTTTTCCAGCAACACATTTTCAGCTCTGATCTCCAGCCTCTGACCTATCACCCTCACCTTGACCTCTTTCCATCTATCACATTTCCAACGCCCCTCCTCCAAGTCCCTCCTCCCTACCTTTTATCTTCTCCTGCTGAACACTCTCTGCTCATTCCTGAGGAAGGGCCTGTGCCCGAAACGTCGAATCTCCTGTTCCCTGGATGCTGCCTGACCTGCTGTGCTGTTCCAGCAATAAAGTTTCAACTTTGATCTCCAGCATCTGCAGACCTCACTTTCTCCCCTAAAAAGGTCTCTCACATGACGTCTGTGATTTTCTTGACAAGCACCTTGCATCTGTACTTTCTTGTTATCAACCAGTCAAGGATCAGAAGAACTATTACCTAATGAATCTAAAGCCAATCTAAACATATGAGCACTTCTGTTGATTTTATTTTATCTACTATATAACTGTCCAACCCATCTACCTGCTCTTTTTAAGTTATAAACTGTCTTCCTCACAGTGGAAAATACTTTCAAATTTGTATGTTTCATTTTTATTCTTCCTGTCAAAATTTCACATTTCCCGGCATGATACTCAATTTGCCAGACTTTGGCACTCACTTAACCTATTAGTTTCTTTTTTGTGATTTCCTTTTGTCCACTTTACTATTTACTTTCCTATTTATCTTTGCAGCGTTAGTAAATGAAACTTTTAAACCTTTAGTTCTTTCAACCAAGTGGTCGATATAAATTGTAAAAAAAAATGAGGCTGCTGCATTGATGTGAGGCACACCGCTCATTGCATCTTGTCAATAGAAAATGACCCATTTATGCTGACTATTAGCTAGTACATATTCTATCCATGCCAATATGTTACTGGTTACATCACAAGCTTTTAGTTTCTGTAATAAACTTTCATATGGCAACTTATCAATTTTCTTTGGAAATGTAAGGACATCTACAGGTTCCCCCTTATCCGCAGCACATATTATTTCCTCAAACACCTTCAATAAATCAGTTTAGCATGATTTTCTTTGGAAAAAATCAGACTGACTCTGCCTGATCATATCCTCTGAGTGCCCTGTCATCACATCTGTTTTAAATGCTGTAATATTTTTTCCTATGATTTCCCCTTCACCTTACAGACCACCAGTTTCTCTTTATTTTCTGTCTTTATCCTTTTAAATGCATCCATCAGATTGGATCTACACCTTTCCGCTCTGAAGGAAATATTCATAGCTTTTCCAGCTTATCTGCACAGCTATAATCCCTTCAACAATTCTCAAAGAAAGAAATGTTTTCATCTCCCTCGACAACATTCACCAGTGACTTTCAAATCCATGACCTCCAGTTGTTGACCCACTCATCAGACAGCACCTATACCCTCATCACCTTGTAAACCTCCATGAGGTCACTACTTCATCTTTTAGATTAGATTCCCTACAGTATGGAAACAGGCTCTTTGGCCCAACAAGTCCATATCGACCCTCTGAAGAGTAACCAACCCAGAACCCATTGACCTACCCTATATTTACCCCTGTCTAATGCACCTAACACTATGGGCAATTTAGTATGGCCAATTTACCTAAGCTGCACATCTTTGGACTGTGGGAGGAAACCAAAGCACCCAGAGGAAACCCACGCAGACACAGGGAGAATGTGCAAACTCCGCACACACAGTCACCGGAGCCTGAAATCAAACCCAGGTCCCTGGCGCTGTGAGGCAGCAGTGCTGACCACTGAGCCACTGTGCCACCCCAGGTTAGAAGAGAGGAAGGAAGGTCACAAGCTTTTCTGCTTTAAGGAGAACAGTCTTAATTTTTCCAACCTCTCTTCATTACTAAAGGTCTTCAACCTTAATTTCCTGCTAAAACATCTTTAGGTCTTTTCCTGAACCTTTCACTTCTTGCCTGAATTGCTCAGAATCTCTCACAACACTCTCGCAAAGGCCTAACACATGGTCTAAAAATTGAGCAACATTTCTTTGCTTTTATATTCAATGTCTTCATTATTAAACCAAAATAACTCATATGTTTCCTTAACTAACTTATCAACTGGTCCTGCCACTTCAAAGAATGTTTGTATGTGAATGTCAAAGTCTCTTGATTAATCCATTCAAATCTTAGTATATTGTGCTTGCAGATCTGGTCTCCTAAAGTGTATTGCTCTACAAGCTTACACTGAAATTCCAGGGGCTTCTGTGGAGCGGGGGAGGGGGTGTGATATTGTTAGTTGTATCCAGGACAGTTATTTTGAAACAATGTGTACATAGTTTCCGGAAATGGCCACTGTAGACCTGGCATTGGGAAATGAGCCTAGCCGAGTGATTGAAGATTCATTGGGGGAGCATTTCGGGAACAGCGACCATAATTTTGCAAGTTTTAAATCACTTATGGATAAGAATAAGAGTACTCCCTGAGTGAAGCTACCAAATTTAGGGAAGGCTAACTACCCTAATATTAAGCAAGATCTGGGGAAATAAATTGGAGGTGGCTGTTTGAGTGTAAATTCACATTTGGCATGTGGGAGTTTTTTAAAAGCCAGTTCATCAGAGTTCAGGACCAGCATGTTCCATTGAAAATGAAGAAGGGTAAGGATGGCAAGGCTCGGGAACCTTGAATGACAAGAGAAATTGAGAGTTTAACCAAAAAGGAAAAGGAAACATACATAAAGTTTAGGAAACTGAAGACAGACAGAATCTTCGAAAAATACAAAAATAGCAAGAAGGAACTCAAACAAGGAATTAGGAGGGCTTAAAGAAGGCATGAAATGTATTTGGCCAGCAGGATTAAGGAAAACCCTAAGATGTTTGATACATGTGGAAGAGGAAGAAGATAGCTAGGGAAGGGATAAAGGAGGAAATTTATGTATGGAGCCAAAGTAAGCAAGTGAAGTCCTCAATGAATACATTGTATCAGTATTCATAAAGGAGAAGGACATGGTGGATACTGACTCCGAAGATGGTTGTGTTGATATTCTAAGGCATGTTTATATGAAAATGGTGGTGGCGTTGGTGTTTTGAAAAACATTGAGGTAGACAGGTCTCCAAGATCTAATTGGATCTATCCCAGAATGCTGAGGGAGGTAGGTGAGGTAATTGCTGGTGCATTGTACAAAATCTTTATATCTATAGAGTCACAGAAAAGGTCCCAGAGGACTGAAGAATAGAAAATGTTGTTCCTTTGTTTAAGAAGGGCAACAGAGATAATCCAAGAAATTACAGGTTAGTGAGTCTTATGTCAGAGGTAGGGAAAGTATTGGAGAAGATTCTTGGGGTGAGGATTTACTCACATTTGGAAAAACATGGACTCATTAGTGATGGGCAACATGGCTTTATGTGGAGGAGGTTGTGTCTCACAAATTTGATTGAGTTTCTTTGAGGATGTGACAAAGATGATTAATGAGGGCAAGATTGTGTACATTGCCTATATGGACGTCAGCAAAACCTTTGACAAGGTCCCCATGGCAGGCTGATACAAAAGGAGAAGTCACCTGGGATCCACCATTAGCTAGTAAATGGATACAGAACTGGGCTTGGTCATAAAAGACTGAGTAGGGCAGAGGGCTGTTTTTCTGACAGAAGATCTGTAATGAGTGGTATTCTGCAGGGATCAAATTTGTATTGTTTGTAAAACTGACAGATAAAAAATTTGGAAGAGAATTTATGTGACCTGGTTAGTAAATTTGTGGACAACACAAAGATTGGGGGAGCTGCAAATAGTGAAGAGGATTGCCAGTAGATACAGCAGGATATCGATAGAGGGGAGCCTTGGGTGGAGAAATGGTAAACGGAGTTTAATCCAAATAAATGCAAGGCGACACATTTTGGAACATCTAATGCAAGAGGGAAATATATAGCAAATTTGATTTGATTTATTATGGGCACATGTACCTAAGTACAGTGAAAATTTTGGTTTGAGTGCAGTACAGGCAGATCATAACATACAAAGTTCATAGGGTATTTGAATAGAACAAAGAATATGTTGTGACTGCAGGGATGGTTCATAAAAAGCAAGATCAACATTAGATTTGAAATTTGAAAGGTCCATTGAGAAGTCTAATAACAACAGGGAAGAAGTTGTCGCATTAACATCCAGAGGAATCTAGGTATACCAATATGCAGTTCCCTGAAGGTGGCAACACAAAGGAATAAGATGGTCAAGAAAGTGTATGGCATACATGTCTTCACTGGTTGGGGCATAGAGTATAAAAATTGGCAAATCATGTTGCACCTGTATAGAAGTTTAGTTAGGCCACATTTGAAATATTGTGTACAATTCTGGTTGTCATACTACCAGAAGGAAATGGAAGCTTTGGAAATGGTACAGAATGTTTGCCTAGTTTGAAGAGTATTAGTGATGAAGAGAGATTGGATAAACTTGATTTGTTTCACTTGAAAGTTGGAGGATGAAGGGTGGCCTGATTAAGTTTACAAAATTATGCGAGATACGCATAGTCAAAGTCTTTTATCTCACTTTAGAAATGTCAGTTACAGGGGATATTGGTTTCACGTAAAAGGTGGAAGTTTAAAAGAGATGTGAGAAGCAATTTTCTTTTTTAACATAGAGGGTGGTCAGTGCCAGGAATGTGCTGCACAGGTAGTGGTGGAGACGCATTTGATAGCAATGTTTAAGAGACATCTGAACAAATATATGAATGGCAGGGAACAGAGGGATATGGACAGCACAGAGGCAAAGGTTTTTAGTTTAGAAAGGTGTCATCTGTCAACACAAATTTGGTGGGATGAAGGGCCTGTTCCTATGCTGTACTATTCTTTCTACAATCTTCAGCAATAACATGCAACTTTGCTAAGTTTCTTATCCATTGCAAACATTTGAAGGTTTCTCTGTGTTTTTCAGTTACGTGAATTATAAAAATCGTAAAGAGCAATTGTCCCAAAATTGATCCTTGCGGAACCCCAGTGCAAACTATGCATCAGTCTGAAAAAAAATCTATCCATCAATTTTCTTATTAGTGAACCAATTTTAGAGCCTTATAACCACTTCCTCCTGAATTCCATATGCTTCTTTGTTCTCAGTAGTCTGCCTTGTGGCACTGTATCGTGCACCTTCTGATGGTTATTGTCTGGAATCCTGATGAACACGATTATGCACCTCACTCCAGTCTGAAAAACAAGTATTTTTTATCATTGTTTTCTATATCTTAATCAAATTGTTAACTATCCATTATACCTCTTGGGCAGCAGCATACTTTTTCTTCGACTAAATGAAAATTGCATTGAGTTTTTTGGATTTTTTTTCTCTGTGAAGTTTAGAGATATTTGGAACCACATCTTGCCTTTGGATGAAATGTCTAGGATTGTTGAAAAGTCAATGACCTTCTCCACTCCACCAATCTAAGTGCTAATCTCCTCTGTAGTAACTCTTCTCTCACTTTCTTTGCTCCTGGATATAACTCCCACAAAGGCCCATGCTCTCATGATTGCCTCCAAC
Organism: Chiloscyllium plagiosum; assembly: GCF_004010195.1. Lineage (NCBI taxonomy): Eukaryota > Metazoa > Chordata > Chondrichthyes > Orectolobiformes > Hemiscylliidae > Chiloscyllium > Chiloscyllium plagiosum. The sequence continues at coordinate 7,353,824 of NC_057729.1, read as the reverse complement.
AGCGTCCCTTACTCACTCTCACCCACTCCAACTCCCGACAGCACTAATCCGGTCTGTCAGCTGTCTCCAGTAACAGCTGTGTCGGCTACTTTCATTGCCTACCATAAACTGCCACATTTTAGGAGGCAACAGGCCATGATTGGATAGAAGAGTCAGGACAGATGTTCTGTCACCTAATATTTTTGGGCCTAAAACTGTTGGGCTATGTCCTGATGTTTTGTGATTTTTAACTTTGTCCACCCCTGTCCAACATGGCACCTCCACATCATGGCTACCTAATATTCAGCCAGCTCACCTCCCCTTGAGGAGAGGATCCTGACTGACTACTCCAAATGGATGACTGTGTCCAAACCCCTGGACTGATATTGGATGACATACCTGACTTACTGTACTGGGCCCTCTGAGCAAAGGCTATCTCCTTTGCCTTAATTGAACTCTGCTGACAACTATGACAAACTTCCTGGATTTGGGTCAATGATAAACACACGTTAAGTAGAGCAACATTGTGAGCCTCGTATTGCTGGTTGAGGGGGAATGTGGAAAGGGCCAAGGCAGGGTGGTGCAAGGCAATTCCTGAAGAAGGGCTTATGCCCGAAACGTCGATTCTCCTGTTCCTTGGATGCTGCCTGACCTGCTGCGCTTTTCCAGCAACACATTTTCAGCTCTGATCTCCAGCATCTGCAGCCCTCACTTTCCCCTCCCTGGTGCAAGGCAATGTAGGGTCAAAGTGAGTGAGCATTAAGGAAGCAAATTAACAGCTGGAGCCTACACCAGTCCATCAGCTGCATGTATATCTCGAAGTGCAGTGTCCTTTCTGCAACAATTCAATGCTGATTGCCGTTGCATCCTGAAGTGTAGCATTGAAGAGAAGTGTACATTGAGTGTTTCAGAGATGTGCTGTGATGGATCTTCCAGGCTGGCACATGTTGTTTGGCAATATCTGTGGACGTGTGATCTGTAAGGCCAAACCTCATGGAGCACGAAGAGGTCAGTGTAATGTTCAACATGGAGGTCCTTTGGAAAAAATACTCAGGAACTCTCACCAATTTCCATTGTCAAGTTGTCTTGAACCTTACCTTCTTCAGTGTGTTCAATCAGATGGAAATCTGAACATTAATAGATGAGTTGCAGCAGTTTAGCAAACTTTACTCCTTATCACCACTGCCTCAGAAGAGTTTTGCCTCACTACTCCAGATATACAGAAAAAATACAGTGACAAGCTCTCAAAATTGAGACAGGCCTCATTGGACTCCTTGTGTGAATCTAATGCTAAACTCACTACAGCCCATGTTGCTTGTGCCCTCAATAAGATTCTGCCTGTGGATTTTAATTTTGCAGCAAAGTCTATAATGTTGGACCAATTTAAACTCTTTTTGAAAATCTACATAAGTAGATCAACTACACTGCCCTCAGTCCCCTCGCTATTACCCAATTTGAAAACCTCAATCATATCAATGAAACATAATTGCTCTTAACACATCTGTTAAATCTCCCCTTATTAGTATGTGTTTATTCAAGTGCCTCTTACTTTTCTCCCGGATTACTTTGCCTAAAAAAAATTACAAAGGCTTGATTACAACAACCAGAGTATATCCTTCTCTTTTTATTCAGAAAGGCTGTAGTATTTGCATCCTTCAATTCTCTTCCACCATATCCTGTCTGAGAAAGATAATGTCAGTGGAAAATAAACTACCTAACATTGATCAGGGTGGAAAGGTGGGAGAGAGGAAGGGGAGGAAGGATTCGACAGCTCTGTTTATAATCTCAGAAAACATACAAAAACATTTTGAAATTTGCTCAATGCTATAATGCAGGCAATACAGCAGTCATATGCAAATGGTAAAATCCTGTACAGCAACGTAATCGTGAGCAAGCAATCTATTTTACTGATGCCAATTGAGTAAAGGTTGGCCTGAACAGTAGGTAGGACCATTCTTATCTTGTGAAGAAAAACGAAAATAAAATAAAAACTCAAGTATCCCAATTAATGACTGTGACTGCATCTTCCTTGAAGTAAATGAGTTATTGGTGTTCCCTGTTCCCTGAATACAACACCTCACAGATTGCTTGTTGGAGCTGGTATGATTTAAATACACAAAAATAGACACAAAGAAGATGATAATGGAGTCAAGCCACCAACTCAGCAGCTAATAAACAAAAATGTACAAGCAAGGAAGAAGATGGCAGCTCATGACTGAGTGTAACTCAAGCCAACTTAGGGGTTTGCTAAGTGAAGAAATTTCAAGGAATAATCTCGTTCTAAAATTTAGTCTAACTTGCATTTCATATTTAACTAAGTTAAAAATCACACAACACCAGGTTATAGTCCAACAGATTTAATTGGAAGCACACTAGCTTTCGGAGCAACGCTCCTTCATCAGGTGATTGTGGAGGGTTCGATCGTAACAGAATTTATAGCAAAAATTTGCAGTGTGATGTAACTGAAATTATACATTGAAGAATTGATTGTCTGTTAAGCCTTTCATCTGTTAGAATACAGTGATAGTTTCACTTCTTTCAGTTAACTTTGTACATCCCAGTCCAACATCGGCATCTCCGAATCATATTTAACTAGTTACTGTTAAAGTTAAGTGTTTTGCAATTTTAGTCAGAGATGGAGTTTCCCTGCTGGACAGGCCACTAACTCAAACCACTTTCTTTAGCCAGCAGATAATTTAAATACAGGTGGTTCTACTCAGTGAATAATATAAAGATGCACAAATGTGACTGAATTCATCTTCACATTAACCAGACAAATGAAAATACCAAAGGTAACTTGGTAGATAACTTAATCAGTCAGTTCAAAAAGTGTCTTAAAACAACATATTTTGGGCTGGTAATATACAATGAGTCAAGATTATTCAAAAGTGTCTTAGCAAAGGACAAAAGGGAAATTGTAATGTGATAGAATTTTACACTGATGTGGGGGTGGGGGTAGAAGTATGAGTTCATAACTAGTGTCTTAAACTAAAAAGACTATACAAGTATATGAATGCAGATTTGGCTAGGTTGGTCTTGGTGGTTAGATTAAACAGGAAGAGCATTTAGGTATGCATTAAGGGGATATTTCATGACTCTCAACAATGATAAATACTATCTGTAGGATTTAACTCTTGTGGCTAACTAAGGAAGTTAAGTGAGATCAAATTAAAAGAATGGCAGTCAATGCTGTGAGGATGAGCAATAGGTTCAAAGATAATGAAAGCATTAGAAACCAGCAAGGGATGATTGAAAAAAATAAACACGGGAAAATTAGAGTAAGAGAGAAAACTAGTAAGTAGATTCAAAACAGAATGCAACAGAATTGTGAGGATGTTGCTGAGTGACTTCAGGGGGACATTGACAAGTTGAGCAGACAGCTGGCAGATGAAATTCAATGCAGAGAAATGGTAGGAGAAACGTGGAGAGCCAATACAGGCTCAATGGTACAACTTTGAGGGGAGTACGGGGGCAGAGAAGCCCTGGGGTCCAGATATGGTTCTCTGAAGGTGCCCAGGCAAGTTAAATCAGTTGTTAAGAAGGTTTATAGGAATTAGAATTAGAGGTAGATTTCATTGTCACATGTACTCAAGTATAGGAATACAGGAGTACAGTGAAATGTGTACAAAATTACCATTCTCCAACGCCATCTTAGTTACAAAAGTCAGAACTAAAAAAACCCAGCAGAAATAAAAGAAATAGAGGCAAAAGGACAGAACAACACTCAGATCTAAAGAAAGGAAAATGTCCCGATCTTGCAGTCCAGTCTCAAAAAGGCGTATGGAATAATCAGCCTCTGATGCACGGACCCGGGCCGAGCCTTGGTCTGCAGTCTTTTGTTTCCGCTGCTGTCTCTGGTTGTGGAGAGGAGCCGCAAACGTACAGCCGATGCCAATGCTGCCACTGATCTTTGGGAGGAGCCTTACCATCACTGCTGCTACTGCTGCCCCCCATCAACAGGAGGCAGTGTGGGCTTGCTGCCACGTCCGACCACAGGGAGGCTGCTGTAATTCTGCAAACTACCTGCTCTTGCCGCTGTACTGACGTCAAAGATCTCCCGCAAACAGCTTTAAAGAAAAGAAAATGAGAAAAAAGAAAGGAAAGCAGACATGAGTAAAAGAACAAATGGGAAGTGGGATCAGAGAGAGAAACTAATGGGTTAGGATGAGCAAGAGAGGAGGATCCTTGGTTTTATAAATAGCTGCATAGCGTATAAAAGCAAGGAAACGGTGCTTCACCTCTATAAATCATTCGGCAAACTGCATTTAGAGTATTCTGTTTAGTTCTGGGCACCATATTTAAGGAAGGATGTTAAAGCACGAAAGAGAGGTCAAAAAGATTTATTAGAATGATACCAGGAATGAAGAATTTTAGATACAAGGAAAGATTAGAGAGATTAGGCTTGTTCTTCTTGGAGCAGGGAAGATTAAGAGGTGACTTTGTCGAAGTGTTCAAAATTATGAACAATTTTGACAGGGTGAAGAAGGATATTTTGTTTCCATTAGTTAGTATGTCAGTAACTCAGGGTCACAACTTCAAGACTGTCAGCAAGTGAGCAAGGAGAGACAAAGGGAAACTTCTGTACTCAGAGAGTTGTTAGGATTTGGAATGCTGTGCGTGGGAGAGGTGCAGAGGTGGATTCCATAGGAAATTTCAATAGACAGTTAGATATGTATTTGAAAGAGATGAAGGTGGAGGGCCACAGAGATAGGGCTGGAGAGTGGGACAGGCTGGACAAGTCTTTCGGGAGCTGATACAAACTCAATGGGTTGAATGGCCTCCTTTGGGACTGTAAAATCTATGATTCCAAAAGCTATTATAATTTCAAAAAGAGAAAAGACAAAGCCAAGCAAACACTGGACATTAGAGGGTGACACTTAGGAATTAATAATAAAATAGAATGAAGGGTCTATTGATTTGAATAAGCATTTTCATCAGTCCTCAAAACATGGAAAGCACCCCAAAATCAAGAGAGAAGGTTCATGTACAAAATCACGAGACAAAATGGAGGGAAGAATTTAAATAATCCTAATGGAAAAATGAATCTCCTTTGGATCAGAAGGCCTGCTTCCTAGGGTCATGGAAGATGTGGTTGCAGATGTGTGATGAATGCGTATATTGCCTATGAACTTCCAACATGCCTGAATTCTGGAAAGGTCCCAGCAAGCTGGAAAAGTAACTTCTCTGTTCAAGAAAAGAGGGAGACAGAAAGCAGAAAACTAGAGAACAGTCAGTCTAACATCTGTCATTGGGGAAATGCCAGAATCCATTATTAAAAAAGTTATGGAGGGACATTTAGAAAATGAATGCAATTTTGCAGAATGGAAATCCCCAATTTTAGCAAGTGTATTAGAGCCCTTTGAAGTTACAACAAGCAATGGAGATAAAGAAGAACAAGCAGATGCAGTGTCTTTGGTTTTCAAACAAGCATTTGATAATGTGCCACATAAAAGTTTACTACATAAGATAAGAGCTTATGGTACAAGCTGTAATATATTCACATAGACAGAGGATTAGCTAAATAACAGGAAACAGAGACTCATGATAAATGGATCATTATCAGGATGAAAAACTAGCAAGTGGAGTAATGCAGGGCTTGACCATCGACAATATACAATGTATATTAATAACTTGGATGAAGGGTTTATTGCATTGTCGACACATACGTTGATAATAACTGAATGGACAAAAAATTATGGTTGGAATATAATGCGCTAAAATGTGAGGTTGCCCATTTTGACAGGAAGAATAGACAGACAGAATTTATTTGAAGAGAAAAAGAGAAAATGTAGAACGCTGCAGTACAAAATGATTTAAGTATTCTTGACCTTGAATCACACAAAGTCAACATACAAGTACAACAAGTAATTAAGAAAGCAAACATAATATTGGCCTTTCTTGTAAAACAATGAAGTATAAAAGTATGGTTTTCTTGCTGTAACTGTGCAGGGCATTGGTGAAACCTCATTGTGTGTAGTGTTTAGTCACCTTGCTTAAAGAGTGTCATATTTGCATTGGAAGGCATTCAAAGAAGGTTAACGCAGGTCATTCCTGGGATGAAGGATTTTGTTTTATAGGGACAGATTGAGCAGGTTTGGCCTGTACCCTTTGAAACTGAGAACAATGGGAAGTGGGCCTGTTGATACACATAAGAACCTAAGAGTGCTTGACAGGACAGGTACTGAAAGGGCAATGGTTCTTGTGGGAGAAACTAGAACCAGTTTATATGATTAAAATAATTGGACTTGAGTGGCAATTTTTTTTTTCTAGAGCATTATTGGTCTTTGTAATGCTCAGATACAGTGGCAATGAAACCTCGGTTATCAAATACTGAGTGAGGCTGATTTCTGTTTGGCAGAATCAAGGATTATGTGGATCAGTCAGAAAAGTGTCACTGAGGCTATAACTATAGAGTTTATTGAATAGTGGAGCAGGCATTCCTGATGAAGGGCTTATGCCAGAAACGTCGATTCTCCTGCTCCTCGGATGTTGCCTGACCTGTTGTGCTTTTCCAGCATCACACTCTCGACTCTGATTTCCAGCATCTGCAGTCCTCACTTTCTCTATTAGGGGCTAAATGGCCTGCTGTTGCTCTAATTTTTACATCCTCAAGATGGAAATCTTTGCCAATGCAGATGTGAAGTTTACATCCCTCAGTTAGTTTTTGGTTTTATTAGCAGTTGTAAGTAGGACAAGCAGAAGCACCTGCATTCATTTGCTCTCTTACACATTCTTATTTTCTTAATATAAGTTGTTATTTGGAGAATTTCTTCCTGTCCCACTTTTAAGCATCTCATTTATACATTCTTCAGTCACTCGAACAGGTTAGTTACTTTTAAAAGACTTGGAGGTGAATATCAGTTTTCTCAGGAGGCATTATGAGTTTAGGGCTGAAAGCCTTTACACAGTTATACATTGAGAAAAATATTTTGTCCTCTTCACACAATGAATCCTTAATCACTCAAATCACTAATCATGCTATCCTAAAACATTCATTATGCTGCACTGTAAGTCATTAACAAAATAAATTATTGAGGTATTAGGATGGAATTTACAACAAAAGAAATAGTTGCATTTGTCCTTCACTTAGTTCCTAAAAACATATGTTCTCCTTTGAAACTATGATTTCACAGACTATGAAAGGGAACAATGACATTTAATGCTTATTAATGAATATTGTTATGACTGAGGGTGAAGGCAGTCACCCATTCCTTCTTGACCTACTGCTCCACTGGTAATGACAAACTTTAACTTCAGCCAGTGTGTAACAAGGTTTTAGACAGTATCTGGTTTAGAACTAGAAACAAGTAAGCTAGGTTTCCACGGTCAACAAAGAATAATTAGTTTATTTCAAACAAAACTTTAAAAATACAAAGATTACAGGCAAAAAAAGGTACAGATCCTGTGAAGTTAAATGCAATTTACACTCTAACATTGCAAACTTAACATCTGGCAAATATAGGGAACAGATAAATGATGATCAAAAGTCAAAACACATCAAAGAATAAATACAACCGAGATAGATCTTATAAATTTCTCAGGAACCCACCCTGCCACCTCCAGGTCGTGGAGACAAAGGGACAAGGGATCTCAGTGGTTCATTTTTGATGATTTTGTGACACCCTCAAAAGCTGCTGCATCATGGATTTCAGAAGCTGCTCACATTCTGTTAGTCCACCTTCCTTTCCTCGGAATGTGCTCCCTTAGATTTAGAAAACTGAACTCTAGCAGTCACTCACAGGCACGTCTCTACCTTTTTAACAAAAAGCTAGCTTCCTGAATCGGGAACTGCCCCTGGGATTTTTTCCTGAGCTCCAGTCTCGCTCAGTTGTACCAAACAGTTACTGCTCGTGGACATTTCAACATCTACTGCCTGCTGTGCTGAACAGTTAATTGTGCTCAGGCTTTGTTTGAGACCAGCCATTACCCTCAGTCTCCAAGATTTTTCACAATCACTTAGCTACACACAATTTCTTCCAAAATTCTGAACATATAGAGCTATTCAACTCTTCTCACTGAATCTCCAACTATATTATTAATTACATAGTTACTGACTTCTCGATCTATTTCATGAGTTCTAGTTGCACAGAAACTGTTACCTTGTTAGTAGCACGAATCATAGAATTCCTATAATATGGAAGCAGACCATTCTGCCCATTGAGTTCCCACCAATCCTCTGAAATGTTATCCCACCCAGACACACCCTTCCACCCCTCCACCCTACCTCTATAACCCTGCATTTCAATGACCAAGCCTCAGGCAGAGTTAACTAGCTTACCTCATGCTGATTGCTGCTCCTCCAATCACAGGCTTCTTCTCTTTGATACATGTGACTGATAGGTTGACTGGTGAGCCAATCAGAAGCAAATACTTGAGAGATCTGGACTCGGATTGGGATAGCAGCCCTTTTCAAATTGTACCAGATACAATTACCTATATTTTGAATAAAGGTTGGGGGCTAAATCAATAAACAAAATGTTGGACAAGTCTACTGTAGACCCCAGGCAGCCAGATGTATTCTGCAGCAAGGCAGAGGTCTAATAGCTCACCTGGTTTGGTTAATATTAGTAGTACAGTAAATAAATCAAACCAGGAAGGATTGACTTTGTGTTTGTCAATCTAAAATGTCAATAATTGAATTACAGAGTTGGAGGAAAGGGGAGAAAATCTTCATAGGTTTCTGTTTCTAGGTTGGTACCAAGTTAACCCCTGCTGGGAAAAAAGAGCTGCTTGCTGTGAAAGAGTGAATCAGAAAAAAAACATTTCGTTGAAAAGGAGCAATGGATGAATGGTCTATCATTTGTCTGAAGATCCAGACAAGAAGAATGGCCATTTGAATGAGGTGGGGTCTGTGTCAGCTGCTGGCATGCGTTGAGTGGAATTTAAGGATAACTGATGTAGTGATTGTAATGAGGGCAGCCAGGTGGACCTCACGGAATAGGAGTTTGCTGATTGGGGATGTGTAGCTGGTCCAAGCAGGGAGCCCTCGCTGACACACATAAACAGGAGTGTCAAAGGTTCTGTTCATTCTTAGAGTTGGCTCTGAGGAAGCTGGATCAGTGTCAAGGACTTGCCACATGGAAACAAAGGGTGACTTGTTGATGAGATACCAGCTTCTGTGGAGTTATTTCAAATAAGGTCTTTCAGCAGAGGAAGAGGTCTTCACAGACAAATAATCACTCAGCTTAAACCCCTTTTTCAGTTAGAGTCATAGAGATGTACAGCACGGAAACAGACCCTTCGGTTCATCTCATCCATGCTGACCAACTATCCTAAATTAATCTACTCCCATTTGCCAGCACTTGGCCCATATCCTCTAAACCCTTCCTATTCATGTACCCATCCAGATACCTTTTAAATGTTGTAATTGTACCAGCCTCCACCACTTCCTCTGGCAGATCATTCCATACATGTACCACCTTCTATGTGAAAAAAATGCCCCTTAGGTCCCTTTTAAATCTTTCCCCTCTCACCTTAAATCCACACTCTCTCATTTTGGTCTCCCTTACACCAGGGAGAAGATCATGGCTGTCAAGTCTCTTCCCAACCAGATGGTCAATGGTATAAACAGCTGCGATGTACAAAATGTGTTCCTTGTATAGGTTCCTTAGAATAGCTTAAGTGAACCAACCATCTGTACAAACAGCAGGCAGCTGTCCACTACTGGAGAACTAATCATGGCAGATGCTGGAACCTTCTCTGTAAGATGGAACATTAAAGCATCCTCATCATGTGACTGTGGAGTTCCTAAAGAGAACCTGAATCATCTATGAGCACTGCCATTTAAGAAAGCAGATTACAAGATGTCTATGTGCGTACATTGGAAGCTTTGACCTGAATAACTGACTTATTCATAAATATCACCATGAGATTCTAGATCGTTTTGACAAATGAGGACTAGACTTCATATTACTGTAAACTGATCATGTATTTATGATTTACATTAAGTGCAGAGACATGGTACACAGACGTCTCTAGAAACTTCTCACTATTGTCCCATTTTCATTTAATCTAGCATCATCTGACATCACTGACAATCAAAAGTAAAGGTAACATTTCCATTGTCCTTCCAGACCACAGAGGCTGCTCTGTCATTGAAGAGGGAGATGACTGATGGGGATTTAACCTGAGGGTCACCATGTCTCAGGAGATGTTGAGAAGGACCATCCTTCATGTCAACCTCAGCCAATGTGGGGGTCTCTCTGTTTCAGTCTAGTTAATTTGACAATGCAGTCTGGCCATTAGTATAGAGCTATTAATCCCAATTACAAGTTGGATTTTCATATATGCTTTCTTTTTATTGTCTACTAACTTGAAGAAGAAATTGGGTAGCTATGAAACAGATTAAAAAACAAAAAAAATTACATTTACATGGCAACTTTCAAGACCTTATTTTGCACCAGAGGACTGAACATCCTGGACCACTGCTACACAACCATCAAAGACGCCTACTGCCCTATCCCCCATCCGTACTTCGGAAAGTCAGGTCACGGTGCGGGGTTCCTCCTCCCAGCTTACAAGCAGAAGCTGAAACGGGAGGACCCTTCACAAAAGGAAGTACAATGCTAGTCCAAGGCTGTGGAAGACCGTCTCCGGGACTGTGTGGAATTGGAGGACTGGACCGTGTTCAAGTACTCAGTGGAAAACCCAGACGAGAACATCACTACCATCATGGACTTCATTCGCAAATGCGTGGGGGACTGTGTACCAAAGAAGTGATCTGGATGTTCCCCAACTAGAAACCTTGGATGAACCAGGAACTCCACTCCCTGCTGAAGACCAGCTGGCAGCATTCAAGTCGGGTGACCCAGACCTATATGGGAAATCCAGATACGACCTCCACAAAGCCATCAGGGATGCCAAGAGGCAGGACCGGACCAAGTTGGAGGCCCAAACCCACCATATAGACTCCCACCATCTGTGGCAAGGTCTAACCAATGGAATACAAAATGAAGCAGAGCAAGATAGCAGACAAAAATGCATCACTCTCTGATGCGCTCAGTGCTTTCTCTGCTCGGTTTGAGCAGAAGCCCAGTGGCATGTTGTCACCTGCCCTGACAGTCCCACAAGTAGCTGTGCCCACTGTCACTGCCGCAGGCATCAGGTGGCCTTCCTGGGAGTCAACCCAAGGAAAGCGCCAGGCCCAGATGGATGTGCACTTAGGTGCTGAGAGGACCAATTGATGGAGGTACTCACATGCAACGTGCCTTATTGACTACCACCCAATGGATCTGACCTCAATAATCATGAAGTGCTTCGAGAGGCTGGTCATGGCCCACATCAACTCAATCTCCCAGCCTGCCCTCGATCCCCTACAATCTGCCTACTGATGTAACAGGTCACAGCAGATACCATTTCCCTAGCCCTGCACTAATCCCTGGAGCATCTGAACAACAAGGACACTGACATCTGACTCCTGCTCATCAATTACAGATCTGCCTTCAACACCATTATCCTCTCCAGGCTGATCTCAGAACTCTGAAACCTAGGTCTTGGATCTGCCATCTGCAACTGGATCTTCAGCTTTCTGACCCACAGACCACAATCAGTGAATATAGACAACTGCACCTCCTCCGTGATAACTCACAACACTGAAGCCCCTCAAGGATGCCTCCTCATCCCCGACTGTACTCCCTGTACACTCACGACTGTGTTGCCAAATTCGGAACAAACACCATCTCAAAGTTTGCTAAGGATGCTACTGTGGTAGGATGGATATCTAACAACAAAGAGTCAGAATACAGAAGGTAGATAGAAGGCTTGGTGTCATAGTGCAGTGAGAACAGTATCTCTCTCAACATCGATAAAACTAAAGAACCGATAACTGAGTTCACAAACCTTCACAGACCTTGCACTGATAACTGACTTCAGAAACAAAAGGAGGAGACCATGCCTCAAGCTACCTCAATGGAGCTGGAGGTTGAGAGAGTGAAGAGAGTCAAGTTCCTACAAGCGACAATTACCGACAACTTGTCCTGGTCTTTCCACATAGATGTAATGGTCAAGAAATCACAACAACACCTCCTCTTCCTCAGGTGGCTCAGGAAATTCAGCATGTCCATAAGGACCCTCACCAATGTCAACAGTTGCACCATAGAAAGCATACTCTCCTGATGCATAATGGCCTGGCATGGCAAATGTTCTGCCCAGGACTGTACAAAACTACAGAAGATTGTGTGCACAGCCCACACCATCACGGAAGCCAACCTTCCATCCATGGACTCCATGTACATGGCTCGCTGTCACGGAAAGGGTGCCAACATCAATAAAAACCCATCCCATCCCGGTAATGCTCTCCGACAACCACTTCTGTCAGGCAGAAGATACAGAAGATTGAACACACGCTCCAGCAGATTCACGAACAGCTACTTCCCAGCTGTTATTAGACTGATGAATAGACTCTCTAATTTCAAATAACGTTCACCTTGCAAATGTTGATTTTGCCTAGCGCACGCCCTGTGTGATGTGACCTGTATGCCTCTAAGTTTTTTTCATCCTTTGATCCTTATGTCCCTGCTTTACTATGATCTGCCTGTACTGCTCATAAACAAAGCTTTTCACTGTACTTAGGTGCATGTGCCAATAAATAAGTCAAATTAAATCAAACCAAAATATGTTCCTGCCAGACAAATACTTCAGAACTGTAGTTCAAATGTCCCAGAGGAAATGTGGCAGCCAATTTGTACGTAGCAATGTACCAGAAACATCAATGTTATCATGAGCAGACTGTGACCTCCATCATACAGACAGGATGGCCAAATCCTCCAAGAAAGTGATTAAAGAATTTAGTCAAGTTACAGCTTTAATAACATCTACAGAAGATCATTCTGTGAAACATATGTTTAATTAAATGAATAATGGGATGAGGTAATCCTTTGATAGTCTGCACTGGATAAAAATGCATGTCTTATGAAGAGGACTGTTAAAATAGATACTCCTGAATTTGACAAAGTTTGGCCAGTTGATCATTCACTTCTGAGGAGGGACTTGGGGGAGGGGCATTGCAAATGTGATAGGTGGAGGGAGGTCAAGGTGAGGGTGATAGGCCGGAGTGGGGTGGGGGCGGAGAGGTAAGGAAGAAGATTGCAGGTTAGGAAGGCGGTGCTGAGTTCG
>NC_057729.1:7330398-7339810 GCF_004010195.1 Chiloscyllium plagiosum | reverse complement strand
GCAGCAGGTCAGGCAGCATCCAAGGAACAGGAGAATCGACGTTTCGGGCATAAGCGTCCCTCCTCCCTACCTTTTAATTTAGCCTGCTGGACACACTTTCCTCATTCCTGAAGAAGGGCTGATGCCCGAAACGTCGATTCTCCTGTTCCTTGGATGCTGCCTGACCTGCTGCGCTTTTCCAGCAACACATTTTCAGCTCTGATCTCCAGCATCTGCAGTCCTCACTTTCTCCTCCCAGTTGATCATTCATGCATGAAAGGTATAATGGTGAATTCTCCCATCTTATATTGTAAGTGTCTCAAATACATACAGTATATAATCATTATGAACAATATCTTTGTACATATTAGATGACCTGCTCAATTCTTATAAAAGCCAATAAATGCATCCCCCTTGTAAGACAATAATGGCTTTTGGAAAAAGAATAACTTCATGCTTAATCTTGACTAAAAACATTCGTTGTGCTTTGAGAGCTGAAGACAGTTCAGTTTTTGTCAAAAACTTGCTGAAGCATAGTATTCTACAGTAATCTTGTTTTCTCAGACAGTGCTATCAAATTGAATAAAAGCCATATAGAAAGGAAAAGTGTACTCAGACTTCAGGAATTAATGAGTTTTGAACACTCACACTAAGACATGGACAAGAGACAAACTCATTTAATAGAACACCCACATAGCTAATCTCACTGAAAAACACTGAAGGATGAGCGTCCATTCCTGGCCTTGTATCCAAGGAAGGATATGTTGGTTTTTGGAGAGGGTCCAGAGAAAGTTTACAAAAATGATCCTGGGGATGAGGGGCTTGGATTATGAGGAATGGTTGAGGACTCTGGGTCTGTACTCAATGGAGGCTTGAAGGACAAGGGAGGAATCTGATTCAAATTTTACAGAATACAGAGATACCTGGATAGAATAGATGTGGAGAAGATGTTTCCACTAGAAGAAGAGACTCGGACCCAAGGGCACAGCTTCAGAGTGAAGGAATGACCCATAAAAACTGAGATGAGGAGGAATTTCTTTCACCAGAGTATGGTTAATCTGTGGAAGTCACTGTCATAGAGGGTTGTGGAGAACAAGTCATTGAGTGTATTTTAGGGTCAAGTCATTGTGGAGAACAAGTCATTGAGGGTTATGGGGAAAAAGCAGGAGAATGGAGTGGAGAAATGTATTAGCCATGATCAAAAGGCAGAGCAGACTCGGTTGAATGGCCTAATTCCGCTCCCCTGTCTTATAGTTTACCATCATTCAGCAGATGATGAATAAACTTTAACTGTATAAAAATGCAAACATTTGAATTTTAGTAATGCAATCAGAGAGAGGGATAAAACAAAAACAGAAGTTGCTGGAAAAGCTCAGCAGGTTTGGCAGCATCTGTGGAGAGAAATCAGAGTTACCATTTCGGAGCAAGTGACCTGTCCTCAGAACAGAGAGAAGGGTGATCTGGTCAATCACTGATGACAGCGGAAATGCACAGAGCATTTGCAGTCTGAGATATTGGACTATAAGTCTCTTCACTAATCCACTCACACGCACTTTATATGTACTCATTCGTAACTTTTTTACTAACCCACTCAAGCAATAACCATGTTGCTGTTTCATTCATTCATAACTCCCTGCTATAACACGGTTTCATTTATTCATTCACAAAACCGCTGTTCTGTAGTATATCTCAAGATAGATTAATTAAAGCAATATTTCCAAACCTATTACTGCTCCTTCACACCTTGAACCCTTATTAGATCTACTTACATCAAAAGCTACCTCTGAGTAAATATCACAGACCATCAGAACAATGCCACCCCTGCCATCATGTCTCCATGGAGGAGAAAGTGAGGTCTGCAGATGCTGGAGATCAGAGCTGAAAATGTGTTGCTGGAAAGGCAGTGCTGAGTTCGATGGATTTGACTGAGACAAGGTGGGGGGGGGAGGAATGAGGAAACTGGTGAAATCCGAGTTCGTCCCTTGTGGTTGGAGGGTTCCTAGGCGGAAGATGAGGTGCTCTTCCTCCAACCGTCGTGTTGTTGTGGTCTGGCGATGGAGGAGTCCAAAGACCTGCATATCCTTGGTGGAGTGGGAGGGGGAGTTGAAGTGTTGAGCCACAGGATGGTTGGGTTGGTTGGTCCGGGTGTCCCAGAGGTGTTCTCTGAAATGCTCCGCAAGTAGGACCTAACAAAACTATGGAAAGATTATAATATTAATCAGCCCTTACCAACCATCTTTCATACCTGAATACATTACAGAACACCAAACATTTTCCCCAATTAGTATGTATTGTTGAATACATTTTAACAGGAGAAAGTGAGGACTGCAGATGCTGGAGATCAGAGCTGAAAATGTGTTGCTGGAAAAGCGCAGCAGGTCAGGCAGCATCCAAGGAGCTCTTCCTGAAGAAGGGCTCATGCCCGAAACATCGATTCTCCTGCTCCTTGGATGCTGCCTGACCTGCTGCGCTTTTCCAGCAACACATTTTCAGCTCTACATTTTAACAGGGCCACTATCTCCTTAAATGAACAAAACAGCGGTACTATAAAATTGCATGAATGAATGAAACTTACACTAGCAAATAATAAACAATTCTCACAATCCAGCTGTGGTAATCAGTTTAATATGCTTTATTCTTTTATTTGACTATGCTCCCACAGTAGGTATAATCTTATTGTAAGTGCATGGCCTAGTTTTTACCCCTCAACTGGCAGGATAGTTGGCCAACCGCAATTGCACTTGGAAGAAGCCCACACCACAGTGATGACATACTGGGGGTGACTAATTAAACTGGCTCATACTGGCACTCCTGTCCCCTCAGTGACAGGAGGTCCTACCTTCTCGAATGGCTGGCTAATAACTGTTAGCCGTCCTGTTAGTGCCAGAACTCTGTCGTTCTTGCAGTGCCTATTTACAACCAGAAGCAGCAAGAAGAAAAGATGGCTGCCGCAACCCTAAGGCCTGTGCTTTGAGGGTTGGGATGAATCTGGGAGCCCAGGACATGAGAGAAGAGGGAAGGTGCCAGGCTTTCCACAGCAAGTCATGAGAAGTTAAAGGTGAAATCAAAGACAGTCCCCTAATCACTCTCTTTAAGCAGTCTGTTTACCTACTGCTTGCTTGTCTATGCCAGTTGTAATATAGCTGGGCAGTGCATTATGGGGTTGATTAAATTGGCCATAAGCTCAGTTCACTTTTATTACTTTTGCTAAATATTTTGCTGTCAATTTCAGCATCTGTTCACTATTGTTTAATGGAACACAGTTCAGTGGTGGATGCCAATGCAATGGGCCTAGCAGCTCCTTCTTTCGTGTGCCACTATGCCCCACTCCTCCTTGGTATAACCACTCTTGATCGGGGGGAGGGAGATGGAGCCGTAAAATCCAGCCCTTCGTTTCGGTGAAATCTAACTCCTTACTAACAGTACATTGCATGGATTGGTTGAGAAAAGAACAGTTCTTTTTTTTATGGTGAACTGACATTTTTAAGAGTGATTTCATTTTTTCTGTAATCGTCAAGTCTGAAGTCTGAACTTGTGAGCAGTGGCTAAAATCTTACAGATCTTGTGGTGATGACCTGAAGGAACCTGATTGAAAATAATGGTGCATGCAAAACTTATAATGAAGTCACCTATGGATTACTTAGTCCTGAAGTGTGTTACAGGGAACGCTTTCTCTTCGGGACAAATGTGCATACGATGCATCAACACTGATAGCCTGATGTAACTCCATATTTCTGCATGTTGTATCACCTGACTGAAAGTCTATTGAATCTATTGAATTGCAGGTTATCAACAATTTGTCATCACCAATGGAACAATTCAAGTCAGGTCTTATTATTTCTGTTGTTACAGAATCATAGAGTCATAGAAATGTACAGCATGGAAACAGACCCTTCGGTTCAACCCATCCATGCCGAACAAATATCCTAAAATAATCCAGTCCCATTTGCCAGCACTTGGTCCATGTCCTTCTTAACCCTTCTTATTCATATACCCATCCAGATGCCTTCTAAATGTTGCAATTGTACCAGTCTCCACCACTTCTTCTGGCAGCTCATTCCATACATACACCACCCTCTGCGTGAAACAGTTGCCCCTGAGGTCCCTTTTAAATTTTTTCCTCTCACCCTAAACCTATGCCCTCTAGTTCTGGACTCATCTAACCCAGGGAAAAGACCTTGTCTACTTACCCTATCCATGTCCCTTCTGCTTTTAGAAACTTCAGTAAGGTCACCCCCCAACCTCCACCGCTCCAGGGAAAACAGCCTCAGCTTATTCAGCCTCTCCCTATAACTCAAACCCTCCAAATCTGATAATGTCCTTGTAAATCTTTTCTGAACCCTTTCAGGTTTCACAACATCCTTCCTATAGCAGGGAGACCAGAATTGCACACAATATTCCAAAAGTGGCCTAATCAATGTCCTGCACAGCTTTAAACATTAATTTGCTCTGAGAAATGTCTGACAAACCATTAGCTTCTGGGATAATATATTAATTTGTAGGAAAGAACATTACTTTTCTCATTATTCACTCATGAGGTGCTGGCCCACACTTATTACCCAATCCTAATTGCACAGAGGACAGTGAAGAGTCAACCATATTTCTTTGGGTCTGGTGTCACACGTAGGTCAGATCAGGTAAGGACAGCATAGTCCCTACTCTCCAATGCATGACAGAACCAAATACATTTTTTTCATAATTGACAGTAACTACCATAAACACCATCGGGATAACTTTCAATTCCAGATTTCACCATCTGCTCCAGTGGAATTGATCCCATGTGCAGAGAACATGAGCATAAATATTCTTGATACGGATACATATGACAACATTAATGAGATAATGATGTTTTTGCAAGGTTTGTGAAGGTTTTAGCTCAGGTTGAAGTTTAGGGTGTAGGTTTGCTCGCTGAGCTGTAGGTTTGATATCCAGACGTTTCATTACCTGGCTAGGTACCATCATCAGTGGTGACCTCCAAGTGAAGCGAAGCTGTTGTCTCCTGCTTTCTATTTATATGTTTGTCCTGGATGGGGTTCCTGGGGTTTGTGGAATGACATCACCATGATGGAATAGTCTGTACTTGTGAGAGGTATCCTAACTGACAATACTATTCTGTCCAACTGTATACACCAAGGCTTTTACAGAACCTACCAGAGACAGTCAGCAGTCATTGACAGGGCATGGAAAACCATCACAAAGCACAAACTACTAACAAAGACAAGGATAGCCATCTCGGTGCTGCAGAAGGCCAAGCCACAAATCTGCTAATAATACAAACTACAGATAGTATCAATAAAGCAGATAAACTGGACAAGTTTTATTGCATTTTTGTAGAATCTTACTCTGCAGACGTAGCAGCCATGTTGCAACAACAGTTACATATCAAGCTACCTTAGTTGCTGTTAAGCACTTGGAAATGTTCTGGAGTGATGAAAAGTCTGACAAATAAAAGTAATATCTTGCTTTTGTGTCTTTCCTCCTCTCTCCTTCATTCCTCCCACACTCTGCACAACTTTCTACATTCTCTTTATTTTTCACTCTCTCTCTCTCTCCCTCCCTCTCTCTCTCTCCCTCTCTACAAATACAGTCCCTTATCTTCAAGGTGTATCTTCAAGTAGCGAATATGGTGCTCAGAACAACTTTAAATGGTAAAATAAAATCTCTATGACATACTGGCAGTCGTAAATACAAAATCAAAAAATGCATCTTGACATGGGCATTGTCCAATGTCAAGAAAGAAAAATATTTCAATAAATTATCATTAACTCAAGGATTTAACAAGCTGATTACTGTTTCACTGAAACAACCACAGGGCACAAACCGATGTAAAGTCCCCTAGTCTGCTGCTGGTGATGGCATTTATAAAATCAATTTTCTTTTGGAAAACCCATCCATTGCTTTCTGAGTCAGCAACAATAATGATGTTTCAAATCACATTTGGCTCTTTAACACCCTGAAGCAAATTATTCCTTTGTTTAATTGGCAAGCCCGAAGACTAACTCTGTGAAAAAAAACAAACAAGAGGGCCTAGGTTAGCTGAGACTAGCACTTCTGAATATTAAAAAGCAAATGCTAATGGATCGAGTGAAAAATGAAGGGAGCGCCTGCATTGTTAGAAAATAATAATTGAGTCAGCTGCACTCATCTTTACATTAAATCTAACTATATTTATCTTGAAAAATAAAAATGAAGTGGCTATAATGGATTGCTTACTGCCTTTCTCTTAGATGCTAGAGCTCCCTTAACTTTTACATAGGATCTGAGATGCTTACATGTCACCAAGTGATAAAATGAACTGGTAAATTGGATTTAAGCTCCAGTTTAACCATAACCAATCCATCATGGTGAACACTGAAACAACAGGACGAAGATGCTCCACAACTATCCTCATCCTCATTGATTTGGAGGCAAGCACTTCAGTGCAAAAGATATTTGCAACTTCCTTCAGGCAAAACTACTGAGGGGGTGATTATTCTTGACTTCCTCCTGAGGTCCCAACATCACAGATATCTGCCTTCAGGCAACTTGATTCAGTCCCCATGATGGCCAAAGGCATTAGATACTGTAACATTATGGTAATATTCTGAAGATTTGTTAGCTCTTTCAGAACTTGTCTTTCCCTAGCTTAGCTACTTCAGTTCCATTACAACACTGGCATCTAACCAGCATTGCGGTAAATTGCCCAGGTACATCAAATCCAACCTGCTCACTCTTGATCATTAGCAAAGGGATTGATGGAGTAATCAGCAGTGCTATTTATATAGCAATAACCTACCCACTGAATCTCAGTTTAGTTCTGTCAGGGCTACTTAGCTCCTGGCCTCATTGCAACCTTGATCACACAATGAACAAAAGAGCTAAACCTGAGACTAGAGGTGAAAGTGACTGACTTTGACAATGAGTTAGTATTTTAACACCTCAACAGCAATCTCAAGGAGCCCTGGCAATGGGAATTAGGGGTAAACTCTCCATTAGTTTGAATTATATTCTGCATAAAGCAAAATAGTTGTATTTGGTGCTGGCCAATCATATCAGTATCAGGACATCCCTTCAGGACTTTCTCAGGCTAGATGCAACCATCATCAACTGCTTCATCAATGCCTTTCTCTCCACTGTAAGGCCAGAAGTTAGTTTTATTCACTAATGACTGCATATGTTCAGCACCATTCGCAAGTCCTCATATACGGAAGGAATCCAGATTTATTGACAGTAAAAACTGGTCTATATCTAGACTTGGGCTGAAAGGTGGCAAGTAATATAAATGATTCATAAGTGCCAGACGACAGCCATTTACAACAGGAGCGAATCTAAGCATCTCCTCTTGATAGTCAATGACATAATCTTTGAATCCAACATGATGAACATCTGGGTTTTACAATTTACAAACTGAACTGGGCCAGCCATTTAAAAACAATGGTTAGAAGAGCTGGTCAGAGGCTGGGAATACGGAAAGAAATAATTTGACTCCTGAATCCCTAGTTATGAAGGTTTTATGCCCGAAATGTCAAATTTCCTGCTCCTTGGATGCTGCCTGACCTACTGTGCTTTTCCAGCGCCATACATTTTGATTCCCCATTGACTGACCACCAACAACAAGGTCAAAGTCAGAAATGTGATGGATGTGTGCAGGTCCAACAACACTCCAGTAATTTGACATCATCCAGGACAAAACAGCCTCTTTGATGAGCACCCCATCCACCATTCAGTATCTACACCCTTTACCTTCAATGCATCATAGCAGCAGTGTTTATCAAGTACAGGGTGTACTGAAGCAAATTAAAAAGGCTTTTTGAACAGTTCCTTCCTAAACCACAGCCTCTACCATCCACGTTCAGATTACTCTGTAGACCATGTGTCATCTTGAATTGCATATGTTCAGCACCATTCACAGTCCTCATATACTGAAGGGGTCCAGATTTATTGACAGTAAAAACTGGTCCACATTTCAGCTTGGGCTGAAAGCCTATATGTAGACTGGTTAGTAAGGTTAGATCACATGGGATCCAGGTGAGCTAGCCAATTGTATAGAAAATTGGCTTGTTGATAGCAGACAGAGGGTGGCGGAGGGTTGTTGTTTGGACTCGAACTGTGTGACCAGTAGTGTGCCGCAAGGATCAGTACTAGGTCCACTGTTGATTGTCATTTATTAAGTAATTTGAACATAAGAGGCATGCTTAGTAAATTTGCAGATGACATCAAAATTGGTGGCATAGTGGACAGTGAAGAAGATTATCCAAGAGTACAATGACATCTTGGTCAGCTGCGCCAAGGGGTGACAGATGGAGTTTAATTTAGATAAACATGAGGGGTTGTATTTTGGTAAGACAAACCAGGGCAGGACTTACACTGTTAATGGGAGGGCTTTGGGGAATGTTGTCAAACAGAAAGACTTATGGGTGCAGGCACATAGTTTCTTGAAAGAGTGAAGAAGGCAGTTGGCATACTTGCCTTCATCAATCAGTGCATGAAGTGTAGGCGTTAGGATGTCATGTTATGGCTGTGCAAGACATTTGGAGCCCTGAGTACAATTCTGGTTGCCCTACTATAGGAAGGATGGTGTTAAACTGGAGAGGATGCAGAAAAGATTGACAAAGACGTTACGGGACTGGAGGGCTTGAGTAATAAGGCTGGATAGGGTGAGATTGGAAAATAGTAGGCTGAGAGGTGACCTTATAGAGGTTAATTAAATCATGAGAGGTATAGATAAGGTGAATAGCCAAGGTCTTTTCCCCAGGGTAGGAGAATTCAAAACTAGAGGGCATAGGTTTAAGGTGAGAGGGGAAATATTTAAAAGGGACTGAGGAGCAACTTTTTCCACGCAGAGGGTGGTGTGCGCATGGAACAAGCTGCCAGAGGAAGTGGTAGAGGTGTGTACAATTACAACATTTAAAAGACTTTTAAACAGGTACATGAATAGGAAAGGTATGGAGGGATAGAGGCCAACTGCAGGCAAATAGAGTCATAGAGACGTACAGCATGGAAACAGACCCTTTGGTCCAACTCGACCATGCCGACTAGACACCCCAACCCAATCTAGTCCCACCTGCCAGCACCCGGCCAATATCCCTCCAAACCCTTCCTATTCATATACCCATCCAAATGCTTCTTAAATGTTGCAAATGTACCAGCCTCCACCACTTCCTCTGGCAGCTCATTCCATACACATACCACTCTCTGTGTGAAAACGTTGCCCCTTAGGTCTCTTTTATATCTTTCCCCTCTCACTCTAAACCTATGCCCTCTAGTTCTAAACTCCCTGACCCCAGGAAAAAGACTTTGCCTATTTACCCTATCCATGCCCCTCATAATTTTGTAAACCTCTATAAGATCACCCCTCAGCCTCCGATTCTCCTGGGAAAACAGCCCCAGCCTGTTCAACCTCTCCCTATAGCTCAAATCCTCCAACCTTGGCAACATCCTTGTAAATCTTTTC